>NC_142408.1:11019510-11317010 GCF_059441095.1 Idiotropiscis lumnitzeri
TCTAACAACAGCAGCCATCACATTTGCTGTAAGAAATCACTTAAAATACACGGGGGAAAAAACAGCCCCTCGACATTCGGGTAGGCGTAGATGCGTTTGAATAAATACAAATGTGCCCATTCACATTGATAAAAACGCGTTCGTTCTGTGCAGGGAGGGAGCAGCTGGAGCGCTAAAGATGACGTTTGACTGTCCAGCTGTTGCTGCTCTCATGTGGTTATCGTGTTGGAAGTGTTAGGAGCAGATTATCGAGCCCCAGCGCCATCAGTTACAACCCAGCATAAGCACACTGCAGTGGCCAATATGAAGCCCCACAAGAGCACTTAGTCAGGGCCGCCACGCAATTCTAAAGGCAAATGAAAATCCAAACTGCGAGGAGACAGGGATGAGCCATTGTATGCGTTTACTTTGTTGCGAAGAAACGTGAACATTTTGATGAGAAAGACAATGAAAGAATTTAAATTAAGCCTCACCAAACACACATGTTTGGGACTTTTAAAATAGATTGAAAAAAATCTGAATGTTCATGCATAATTCATGATCGTATACATAGTAGATTATGCTAGGTGTTGATGCTTTATGATCCCCTATTGCTTTGCCACTATATTGTGCCGTCGTTTTCACAATTACAAAGCCCTGTAAGAGAGTTCCAATTCTATTCAAAAATATTTTTATGGGGATTCACTGTATATTATGTTGTAACTAGGGCTGTCAAAACTAAAGCGTTAAAGCTAGGGATTAAATATAACATTTTTAACTCAGTTAAATATTTTAACTCATTTCACTCCGTTTTATTTACTTCAAAAAATATGTTTTATACTTTTCAAAGCCAAATTCAATTGCTGTACCATATTAGCTGCACGTCTTTAGCACATCATCTCGGAACAAATCACTCAGCTCAAGTTACCACTGGGCTTTGCAAACCAATACTGCTGGTGTGTGGTGCTTGTGGGCACAACGAAATGGAACTGTCAAAGTTTAGAGAATTGTTCCTAAGAAAAATGCCCATAAAGATGTCTCCGTTTAGAGCATATTCAAGGAAAGCAAAAATGAATTGACAACCAATTCTCAAATTAGTCAATAATTATTTTTGATAATTAGTTGATTAAGATACTTTTTTTTTTAAATTGTCCAAATCCTAATAATTCAAGCCTCTCAATAGTAATTATTCTCCAAATTCTGTAGAGCTCCGTGAAAGTAGACCGGTTAGCTTTGTGCTTAATCAAAATTAAACATTTGCTCTAACCTGGAAAAACAATGAGCAACATCTTTAACCATTTTCTGACATGTTATGGCCCAAACCAGTAACTGAATCATAGCTCATGTTTGTACACTGCCAATTTCAAATAATGTCCTACTTTTGGGATGTAAATTAAAACATGTTTTCCATCCGATTCATTGACAGAATAATGAACAGATTAAACAAGAATTAAAATAATCGTTAACTTCAGTCCTATTTGTTTGTGTTGAACACTTTAAATATTGAATACGGTGTGCAGCAAGATATTTGCCTGCAACAATTGGCTTGCATTTGTGTTAGCGCTACTTGAGCAACAGGGGAAATGCCAACAAGAAAAGAAACGATGACATTTTTATGGCTTTTTCCGTGTTGCCCATTTCCACCTGCTCACTCAACCTGCACAAAAGCAAAACAGCAGGGTGTTACGTCGACAACGCACAGCAAAAAGGCGTGTGGACAAGAAAATAGTCGCTCGGTGCAAATGTTTTGTGTGGTGTTTTAAACGTCTCCATTTTGACGCAAAGCTGTGTTCGCCTGACAGGTGCCAGGAGCTCGTCCAATAAAGATGCCCCCAGATGACGCAGGTTCGACGCGACAAATTGAAATTGGTTAATTAAAAAATAAATAAATAAATAAAAAAGAGGAACATCGTCGACGAAGAAAGAGCGCAAGGTGGATATTTTTCAGCTAAATGTGCGTGTCGGAAAGGCATTTTACCTGGAAGGCTTGCAGCGGAGCGGAAGACGCAGAGCAAAACTGCGGCCAGGAGCAGCGTCGAGGCCCGGTGTTGGCGCTCGCTCCGCGGGCTAGAGAGCGGCAGCATCGTCGCTGGTGGTGGAGGTGGTGAAAGTAGTCTTGTCGGGAACGGAGAACCGCGGACGGGGATTTTGTTGTCATTCCCCCATCCTTTGTGGGGTTTGATGTCGCCTTGTAGTTCGTTTTAAAGAGCTCTCTTCGGTGCTTGAATGGCAGCGATGGAGCAGGTAGTCTAGCCAGCTCACAGTGCACGGTAATCCGCCACAGTGCTAAAGATAGCGGGGCTTCAGGGAAGAAAAAGGAGGGGGGGGTGAGGGTGAGAGCCTGCTTGCGTAGGAGGCTTGGAAGCGATGCCTTCAGGCTCTCCTGGGAAACTACCAATGCGCTACCTGGGCACATATTTTACTTATGTAAAAATATCACTGCAAAATGACTATCACAAAAAGTGGACCGTTTCTACGAATTGGGCACCAGCAAATAGAATGTATAAATTAGATAATACTTTTTTTTCTTTGCGTATATAATAGTAGCACTTTTAAGATCCCAATACCTGGAACATGGAAAAATGCCCCACGCCCCTTCCTCAAATTAGGTTTCGCAATATACTAATTTAAAGCCTTGAGATCACACCATCCATCTGAAGTTCATCATTCACACTCTTTGCAGGGCAAGAAGGCCAAAAATAAGTTCACTCGTTTCTTTTTTGGTATGTTTGATCAGATTTCAACAATAACTGGGGTTCAAATCGCATCTGCTATGAATTTAATTGCGGTGTTTTGTGCAATCACTTTAATGTGCTTGGTGCCACCAAAACATGATGCCTGAGATTGGATCAGAGTTAGAATTGTGACGGTGCAATTGCCCATAAACAGGTTAGTACCTATATTTGTAGAAGAGCATTGAAATGGTTCTGTCTGTTTCTGGCAAAGATAAATGAACAGACACGTGTAGTACTAGTAGTGCGCATATGACATCAACTGTACTTTTGCCCCTTAAAGTTGTAATACTAGTTAGGATACAGAGCATACTAGTACATGGAGGTCAAGGATATTTAAAAATCTTCAAATGAAGAAGCTTTGAGCCTTTATCTCAGTATACTGCATGGAAAGTGAACCAACCTTTCTTCATGAGGAACAGAATTTACAAAAAAATATATCAGATGCCAATGTTGTTTGTCACATGAGAACAATTTTAAGAGCGTGTTTAGACCGAGGAACAGCAAAATTAACACGGATGATCAATAAATAATTTTAGGTAAACGTATACTTCTGTGGTTGCGAGTAAATCCGACTGTTTCCCAGACCCTGAATGCATCCCTTTACAGGACACGCAGACGAGGAAACAAGTGCAGCAAACGGAAATGTGATGACGTCTTAAACCAGTTGGACAACATCAACGTCACAAATTGCCGTTTACCCTCTGCCTTAAGAGGCCAACGGGATGCCTTTTTTTTTTAAATATACAATTGAAAAACCTAAGGTTCCATTTGTTTGGTTGTGTCTCCAATGGCACTGTGCATGTGCATACAAACGGTGCAGTGACTTCTGCTTCCACATTAAAAAGGAGTATCCAGTATCTATTACCAAACCGCAGCAAAAGTATGTTACTGTTTTTTTTTAATTATACGTATATTTCAGTAGTCAAAATGTATTTAACACTCCTAAATTAGAGATCACACATGAATGGAATCATAAGATCGTTTATTGTCTTAACAGCAGCACAATTCAAATTCATGCTAGTGACAAAGCAGACATTTGTGCATATATAAGAGCTCATAATTTTTTATTTATTGACTTGCATTGGCTCTGAGGCAGAAGCCTTTTTATTTATTTATTTTGGCACATTTCAACCACTTATGACATCTTAGGAAACCGCTGACTGCTGTACACAAGGGAAATAGAAGAAGAATCATTTCCTATTCAGTCATTTCTATGCATGAACAGCAATGAGCAGTCCTGAGGTATAACTGTTGTCCAAATGTGTCTACTTCGTAAAAACAGGATGCATTGGCATTTAGATGAGAGAACAACAACAATAAAAACCATGAACAGAAAAAAAAAATTGAAAATCAGCAGCATGATGTTCTACTGTGCAAACATAAAGGGAAAACAATTTAATGTTTCCCTAGTCAAAATTATGCAAAATAATGAACATGCTGGATGAGAACAATGCATTTATGTTGAAGAACTCTATAAATTATAACTTGGTTCAAGTTAATTTCATGTTGACATTTCAACACAATTCAGTGGGCTCATACGCAACTGTAATTAACGTATTGCATAACATCATGCTGCTTCTCAATAAGGATTATTAGGGCCACGTTGAAAAATAAGTCTTTGAATTACAAGAACACAGTAACAGAGTTATAAGAATAAAGTTGGAATATATTACAAGAAAAATAGAATAGTTGTGATCTTATGAGAATGCAGTCAATTAATTGTATGCAACAGTTATGAAGTAGTAATTTGGCATTTAAGTAATAATAAACTCCAAATAGTACAAGGAAGCCGATCGATAAAGTTGCAAAAAAGCAGTAATGGGGTGAAAAAAAAGTTAACAATTTGAGAATAAGCTCATCTCATTACAAGAAAATACATTTCACATTTTTTTCATAAAAAAGAAAAAAAAAAATATATGAATTTTGACTTGAGACTTATTTTCCTTTCTCCACCCAAAGTGTGGCCTTAATGTTCCTCCGTAGCATCCACATGAAGAACTCATCTGGCGGTAACTGGTTCTCTAACATGAATCCTTTCAACTCAATATCATAAAGATTGCACACTTATAAGGTGGGAAAATAATTATGCGCTGCCGCTTCTTCCCTCCTTGGAATGTGACTTAGTAAAGACAATGTTTTGGAGCTATTGTCAAAAGTGGGATGTTGAGACAGGAATCTTCTGTATTGTAGTGAAAGAAATACCTACACACATACATACACACTAGTGCGCATGTATGCCATATCGGTTGATATCGTTATAAATCGAATTATTATTTATTTTTATTTTTTACTATTGAAAATAGAAAAGGGCTGAATTATGATGCGTTTTGTTTTAAAATGTAATATTTAACCTTCAAAATGAACTAGAAAAAAAGTCAAACGCACGCCGGCCTCCCTTGCGACGGAACTACGGGCCATTTCATCCCGTGTGTGTCCGCGGAGGCTGCTTGTTAGTGACTTAACTATTAAGCAAGCCTGCCTCTCTCCTCCGGAGCTCCCGTGTGATGCAACTGAGGAACGTTTCCCCAAGTCGGCCGCTAAGTCAACCTTTCGACACCCGTTTTTTTTTGTTTTTTTTAAGTCACGCTAGCTCAGCGCCGCATGCGTAAGCCTAAAGTTGTATTTCCACAATGGGAGGGAGTTTGTGAGGAGTTGGGCAGTGATAGGACGAATCTGCTCTGTTGCGTTTTCTTTTTTTCCTCAGATCGATAATTTATTGATACACTTTTCTATTGATATCAATCACCAAACTATCGCAATACATATCGATATCAAATTATCGTCACACACCAAACACACACACATTCTCAACTGAAGAAAATACGACTTTAAAATTCCCTGAAGTTGCTTACAATCTCAAATAATCACTTTTTGAACCAGAAACATCCCAGCTTTGAGTCCTTATAAAGAACACTTGAGAAAAAAGGTGCAAAATCCACATTTTAAAAAATTGCATTAAAACACATTATTCTACCTTACGTGAACCCTCCCGGAAAGTGAGGTATCGTTTTAAGTCTTGAGTCAGTCGTCTGTACCAACCAAGAGCGACACAGGATGGCCGAGTGGTCTAAGGCGCCGCGTTCAGGACCCAGTCTCCCCAGGAGACCTGGGTTCGAATCTCGAATTTCCCCATTGTGGGACTAATAAAGGGAATATTATTATTATTATTATTACAAGAGATTCAATTAGGCATCACCAGCCCAGAATAATAATCGATGGGAACAACTTTGGTCTGGAATGACCTACTCTTGTCTCATTGCAAAACGGAGGATTAAAGCTCCATTTTCACTGTCAATGTGAGTGCGTGGCCGTTTGCTCCCTAACATGGCTCTGAGGCTCCTGCGGTCGCCGTTTAGTTTTTTTACACACACAACGAGCAAGCCTCATTTCCGCATGCGAGGGTGCATCATATGCTGCTCACGTTGTTCATCTCATTTGAAATCTTCACCTTCATCGAGAAGCACCTTCACAGTGGGCACACTGGATTCTGCCTCCTCTTCCTCCTCCTCATCATCATCATCGTCATCATCATCGTCATCATCATCGTCATCGTCATCATCATCATCTTCAGAAAGTCTCAGTTTAATGTTAATGACTGGTTGGTTCGTCTTACCTGGACAAGGAGGGAGAACAAAAAAAAAGTCTTAGGCTCGCTAACATTGCTGCCAAAGTCACGTAAAAAAAATATTTGCAATAATATATATTGCATATATTACACTATACGTATATTGGACGATGTATTACAAATGGAGTCCTTGGCAGCGTAGAGTAGTCGATAAAATTTTTTTTCCAAGATGAAGAAGTTGAAGAGGATTTAACATGGTCTACCTCAACCCCAGAATTATTAATTCATAAATAAAAGGGCGTGGTCTAAAATCCGCCAGGTTGTATAAATTACAACTGCAACTAGCCGACATTTTAATAATAATGTATTCTCTCCATTACGTCATAAATTGATTGAATAAATGTAAACTCGTTTTGCATACTTAAGCCCTGAGGTGAAATTTATTATCGTCATGCACTTGGTGTCGCCATCCTGCCATTCCAATGTAGTATTTGGGAGTGAGCGAGCATGGCTTTAAAAGGCATAATCTGGCCTGGTGAGTGACATGGGTGTCAATGAATGATAGTGTTAAAGTGGCTGGCTGTTAACTGGCTACTTGAGACAATATGTTCTCACTGGCAATGCTTGGCTATATTAAACTCTTTCATTGAAAAATAATCCGTGCGAAGCTCAGAGGCAGAGATTTTGCTTCAACCTTTTTTCATAATCAAATTTTTCGATTAATTGTTGCAGTCTGGTTATTTTAACTACAGATAGCTGAGTGGGAGCTAAACAGGTCTGACTAACAGCGAGACACACAGTTGAACACAGACAAACTGGCTTGTCTTGTTTTGGAAGATTTTTCCTTCGTTCTCACCGTGTCCCAGCTGCCTCTCTTTAGACAGCAGAAGCACGTCTACGTTGCGATGCTCCTGCAGGGCCGCGACGAGGACAGCACCCTCGCGGCTGAACAGGAAGACCAACGGCAAGGTTATGTCGTCTGCGGAGTCGCCGTCGCCCACCATTTGGAATAGCGGCGTTTTCTCGCTATCAGTTCCCTCCCGGTTGTCTAAGAAAGACGATGAGACAAAGATTTCATTTGAATTCCACTCAGCAGGCAAAATGACTTGAGGCGCTGAGGTGGTGACGCTCACCGATGAAGATGGCTCCTATGGCGCCCGCCTCCTGCAGCCAGCGTGCTTTTGCCGCAAACATGCAGTCACCACGCAGCGCCAGGACAATGTGGCCTTTCAGATCAGACGGATTTTCTAGTGGCCTGCATGCTGTGTAAGGCGACGCCTTTGCTATGCTGCCCTTCACCTGCCACATCGGAATATGTGAAAAAGAATAAAAACAGTGGAGCAACCGTCGTGAGGACAAGCAGCTTAGATAATGGATGGATGGAAAACCCTAACACGGGCCTATGATGAAAGAAGTGCGCAATTTCACTTTTCACCCGCAGGTGGCAGTAGCGATTAGGAACTCAAAATTCTGCGGAGTGCATCTCTAAAAAGTTGACTCCCTTAATAGAATATCTGGAATGTATATTTTATTCTCTTAAAATTTTACAGTGTTCAGTATTATAATTTGGAATACTAGAAACATTCAACCTGGATTGTTACTATTAAAATGTCTGTTAATCTCACTGATTTGTTTAAATACTAAACTGTGTACACATGGTCACGCGCGTGCACACACACGTCTATATCAGGCCAAATTTGAGCATTTTTCTTCTTTTCTGGTCAAAGCCCGATTGTCGGATGTCGCTAAAAGATTATCCTGTGGTTTGGGGTGTGTTAAGATGTACACACTCTGCGTTCTCATCAGATTTAGGGTCACTCACGTTTAAAAAAAATGGTGAATGTGAAATAAATCGTGGGAGGAATTAAACATAGTACATTCTGCTTCATTAAATGACGTAAAACGGACTCTACCATTTTCAAGGGCGAACAGAAAAGAGAAAATTATATCCACTGACAGTCTGAAGCAAAAAAAAATGCAGTTTCATGGAGATCAGTGCAATAAAGAACACAAATAATCTAAAACATACACAATGCTTAGTAGAGGAGTTTTAGAGTAATATTTTTAAATAGGGTATGAAAAATGTCGCAACACAACTATAATTGTGCCATGGGAAACTTACGCCGTGCTCTCGCTTGGTCAGGTCCATTCCAAACTTGGCCGGCCCTGCCATAAGCACGGTGCTACCCAGAAATGGAGGAGATATAAGCTGCACCACATGAGGCACCACTTCGTCCTCATCAAGTGTTTGTCTCACTTCAGCCACAAGTTTCATCCGTGACACTCCTTTGTGCTCCTAAACAAATGGAAAAGTCTGCTTGAACTTTTTCCTGGAAGTCCTGATTCGTGTTGTTCAAGTGCACACACTAAACGCAGTACTAAGTAACACACTGCATACCCTTCTGGTGTCTCCTGAGCTGAAATCATTCAGCGGGGTGAGAGAAATGCCCATGCTTTTTAGGAATGCCAGTGGTTCGATGTCACTATCATGAAATGGCAATTCGATTTCTCTGTACGAAGAGATGCACGACCACTTTAAAAGTTACAGTGGACAGGAGGAACAGGAAAAGAGGATTCAACTTCAAAACGAAAGGTCGCACCTGATAGGTGAGGGGTGGACAGCTCGACCCACACCCGTCAGGTACTTGTAGCTGTCCCGGATGCTTTTGGCAAATGAAGGGTTGTTAGGGAACAGCGTGTCTGTGCTCGGGCAGGTGTGCGCGAACGCATCCTCTTCGTGGGCCACAGGGTGAGTTTGCTAAGGTAACGTGCAAACAACAAAAATCAACAAGTTTCAACACGCGCTCCAGTTGCAACACAAATAATAGGCTAGTCAAAAAAGAAGAAAAAAAAAATCTGTCATGAAGATTCATTTCTTGAAGAAGTCAGCTATTCAAGGTAACACTGTACTCAGACCACTGTATACTGCACTATACGTGTCTGTTATTGACGAGCCCACTGACTGTTTTGTTGCCTTGACAAGACGGCTGCATGGTGGAGAGAGACACGGGCAGAAGGTGGGCCTCCGTGGTGAAGATGTAGTCGTCAATATTGATGGGGAGCTGCGTCTTTTCCGTGAACAGCAGGTACAAGTATTTGAACATCTCTGCCAGAAAGAATGAGTCCATCCTAAGCACAAAATAGATTTTTTTTTTTTTTTAATGTAGTGTGTGCAGAGGCAGAGTACGCAAAAAATTGCAACGTTACTTTGGAATAATATGACTCAAGTAAAAGTAAAGGGGAGTCATCCAACAACTTTAGTTCTGTTGGGTGCCAGGGACATGTTGTGTGTGGTCACGTGACTGTCTGGTGACATTTGATTGGTGAAATGCAAAACATGCAGTTGAGGCACAAGTCTGTCGACCTAAAACCTAAAGATTGTTCCTACCTATTATTGATTGCATAAAAAACTAGCATGCCAAATGTAGCTAATTGTAACGGAGTAGAAGTAAAACTTAAGTTGCATTATAGGTATTCTGACACGTAAAATTTATCCCATAAATGCACGTGAATAGATATGGAACAGTTCGCTCAACGGGTCATAATAATTGTTCAACTACAACAAATTCATTGAAGCTGTATCAAACAGTCCGCCTTCTAGAATGACAAATAGACATCTGCCAAGGTGGGGAAAAAAATATCATTCAATACTTGCAGATACGGTAGGAAGCGGCTCATTAAGAACAAATATATTAAGTATTTGTATGATTACTCACTTTGTATTTTGTGTACTAATTTGGCATACTGTAAAAGAACTTCATGTCATATCACTTAACTGCCACAAGATGGCAGCAAATAACCATGCTTTTTTTGGCTCAAATCACGACTGACAAGTAATTTTACTTAAAGTAGTTTTACTACTAAGTGTTGAACTTCTCCTTACATTCATTAAGAGTTAGGAAAGTCAAAAATGTTTTTTTATGGTAAAAGGTATTATAATGGCGACAATATGATTCTGGAATCAACTAAGCCGCTCTTAAACGCGGCGACCAGCGCATGCCACACAGTACCTGTCTTCATGCGTCCCCGTGCGGACATCTTGCACAGCGGCAAACCCACAAGGAACTCTGGCATACGCATTGAGTTTTTCCACAATGGACTGGCCCACTCTGAGGTAGTAGGGATCACCAGTGGCCTGCAGAAGAGGAAATGAATTCAGTCATTCTTACCATCATTATATCAGTGGTTACAATAGCAAAATAAAATATGTACTTAAATGTTTAAAAATGAACCATTCTTTAAAATTAAACGCATGTGTTCTATTTTACTTTAAAGTTAAACACAACTGAACTGAACATGGCATGCACATTGTTGCTACTGTTGAATTTGATTGTACTTGATGATTTATCCATCCATCAATCAATCAATCCATTATCTGTTCCGCTTCTCCTCAAGAGGGTCGCAGGGGTGCTGGTGCCTATCCCAGCTGTCTACGGCCAGTAGGCGGGGTACACCCTGAACTGGTTGCCAGCCAATCGCAGGACACACAAAGACGAACAACCATTCGCTCTCACACTCACCTCTAGGGCGAGTTTAGAGTGTTCAATTAACCTACCAAGCATGTCTTTGGAATGTGGGAGGAAACCGGAGTACCCGGAGGAATCCCACGCAGGCACGGGGGGAATATGCACATCCACACAATCCCACAACCTTTTGCACTGTGAGGCCATCGTGCTAACTAGTCAGCCGACGTTGGTCGTGTTGGCAGCTAAATGCTATCTTGGTTGACACTTAACAGTTGCAAACAATTCAATCCACTCACAAAATATTCCCAGTATGTTAAGAAAGTCGGCTGTCCTGCTGTACGCCTCCAATACTGGAAGCCGAAGAGGGAATTAGAAAACCTCTGCCATTAGCACCTTTTTTATCTTCGGGGAAAAGGAAGGGCAGAAATGCTACGAATGGGGACGGAGGACAAATTGAGGATCACATTGACTTAAAGTAACTTTATGTAAACACTTTGTGTATTTCTAATCATGTTTTTATACAATATTTATATCAATGATAATTGCTTTAACACACTTACGTTGTTATTTTAACACACACACACAGACACCCCATCCTGAAGATGTGTTTAGTTAAAGTAACCTTTACACTGTGAGTTGTGATTTTCTGCTTGCTGCTGTCTCCTGATGATTAGTTATTGATGTTTTCTGTTTTCTGCTGATTAGTTTAGTCTAAAACAGACCACCATTGTTAAGTAATCTCCTGTCTTCTGGTGATTTAGTTTAGGCTAAACAGACCTTCATTGTATTCTAATTTAATAAATTCTTGAGTCAAGCTAATAAAAGCAGAGCCGGTGAGAGGAGGAGAGGGAGGAGTTGCATGGAGCGGCTGCGAGCAGGCGAGCTGCTGCTCGCAGCCTCTCTGTCCCACTCTTTTCCCCCGCCGGCGGTGAAAATGAACAACGGTGTCTGGTTCCTCCTGGCCTTTCAGCTAGCGTTTTATTTCGGCCGTTACATTTAGTAAGTTATTTCAGTAAGCTCTCCCAAAAGGCGTCAGGGCATTTTAAACCTGACACAATTATATTCCTGAATAGGGACGAAGGGACGATGATAGCAGTTGGGGATGGAGGTCAAACTGGCAAAATAGGGTAAAGTGCATAGCTCTGGTGTGTAAGGTCCGTCAGGTTGGTCACCTGATAGAGGTAGTAGGTGCTTTCTGCAAACTCTGGTCTCAGGAGGTGCTGGCCCCAATGAACTCGGAATTCTGTGGTAAAAGCCTACAGAGAAAGCATTATTAAGTAACATTGTTACAGGTGCATTGCGATGAATTTTGGGAAACAGAAAGGAATTAGATGGCCTATAAGCTACATTAAATTACATTGAAATAAAAAATTCACATGTAAAAGTAAAAGAATTGCTGGGTGGGACAGCATAACTGAACTTCAGGTTGCATGACAAAAAGGCCACTGAGTCAGTGTTAATGTAGAGCCCATGTGTAGCTCACTACACAAACTATTCCGTGATTTCATTTTGAAGATTAAAGCTATTGAAAACCTCAAATGCGCCATCGCAAGAAACTTCAATATTACAAGGAAATTATTTAAAAAAAACAACATCCATTGAAATTAGACTTCAGGAAAATGTTTTAATGAAGGTATATAATACAGGAGTTTTGACTTTTTTAACAAACACGTTTTTTTTTTTTTTACCTCAGGAAGAAACTTGTGCTGTTTGGTGACTTGGTACAGCATCTCGTGGGTTTCAATGGCTGGTTTCAGATCTCCACTCAAGACCTGCGCGTAATGGTAAGAACTGTCGCTGATATGCAGGTTGTGAATTTGACAAACAATGACAAACCTGTAAGCCGGGGAAAAACGCCAGCAGCGAGTCCATCCAGCTCCGCGCGCTCACAGTCGGGTTGTGCATGTGCACGTTAAGCAGCAGGGGAGGCTGACTGATGTACTTCATAATGGCACTGTAGTGCTGTGCCGGACAAACAACATGAAAAATAGATGAGCTACACCGAGAGTGGTAAAACCATAAAGGTAATTTTTCACAATAGAGAGGTTGCTTAGAGAGAAAATGACAGCAAAGGACCTACAATGTTAAACCTTTCCAAAAAAACATTGTCTCCCAGAAGAATGTAGGCCTTCATTAAGTATTCATAGTACGAGTCGATGCCAGCACCAACACCGCTTTCTGCAAACACACACAACCACACACAGACAAATTACAATTCAGATCAGCTCACTACGGAGCCGTTTGGAATGTTGAGGCCTATTTAGCGGATGTGACACAGCATAAGCCATCAATAAATTCAACATTGTTCACTTGTGATCCTCAAATGCGCAACTTTAAAAAGGTGACGTGGGAGTCGGCAAATGTGTAGCATTGGCTGCTGCTGGTAGCTGGCGAACAGTTAGTCAGTCTGCGTATTAAATGTCATGACATGGTATCTGTAAAGCTGCTAAGAGAATGAGCTGGTGATAAGCGTGGCCATCTTCTACAATATCTGAGGAAATCTCACAATTCCTCACCCCGTCTGACCCATTCGCCGTTATGGATATTGATGACAGTCCCCACTAGGTCACTTCCTTTCTGTCGCCGCTCCCAAAGGACATCCAGAGCTCTGCGGGCATGTTCCTGTAAAACAGATGTATTTGATTTTGTTTTTTGGAAAAAGACCACATTTTAACGGTCGTGCAATCGGATTGGCCACGTTGTGTCAAGTGTAGTGTAATACATGTTTTTAAAAATGAAAAAGAGTGCTATATTGTGTAAAATTCCGAGACATAAACTTGTTTTCTAAATGCACTTATTGTATGTACTGTGTAGGATGCCTGCCTTGAAGATGCATGGCCTAAATATTGACATCCTTGCAAGTGTTCTCATTTTGTATTTGTGAGACTGACTGTCCGGGTCAATAAACAGCTAAAAGTGCATTGATGACTACGGCTCTCCTTGCCCAAATGCATACAAGAAAAAAGAAAAACGAAAATTAATTAATTTCTCCAAATTTAATTGCTCAATTCGTAGTAATTAATTAGCACTAGAAGACAACACGTAGTTGTCCGTGTCAAATGAAAACTGCTGCTTGTTTTAAACCATGAGGAGTAGTTTGGCGAGTACCTCAAACACAGACTCTCCCGACAGTCTGCTCAGGGCGGCAAACTCCAGGATCATAGTTCCCGCACAAGCTGTGCATGTGTCCGACTCGCTGCCTGTCCGCGAAAGTGGGTTTTGCACTCCGTAACGCAGATTCACCTACAAATAAAACAATTTTCAACGTGTCAACTGACTTTGATTATTAAGTTTGAAACAAAAAACTATTAACACATTTACTGCCATTGACGGCGAAAGACGTCAAAGATACATTTTTTTACTCAGCTGAATGAGTTAAAATGGGAAAAAAATGCAACAACAATTGACTGCCTGAAGTACATGACCTTCTCTACTGTCCACACGTCTCTGTCTGTCATCGTTTTGATCCGTTGTCATTTTGCTAATTAAAGCATCGCCTTTCAATTTTACCTCAAGCGATTTCCCATTTAAGAATTAGCTATTTTAAGGACTGAGCCGTAAAGTTCTGAGAGCCAAAACCAATGCTGTGCTTTCTAAGTGTCGTACCTTGGGGTAAGGAAGGCCACTTGAAGTGTTGAAGGCAGGAAGTAACCTATGGCCGAGCTCCGTGGCCATGCTGAGGAGCTCATCTTCATACCACTGCATCCTCCCTCCACGCTGACGGAGCAGGTCAGCCATCACGTGGGCCCCCAAAAGCCCACTGGAATAATTTAGTACAGTCAGGGGAAGTGCGACTCCATGCGTTTGTGTTTTATACTGCATGCACAAACATAGCATTATTACCCCAAAACTCTGATGTTGGTTTCAAACACTGATACCACCACGTCATTGTCCAGTCGGACATCCCTCACCGCTTTCCGCACGCCATCTTCAAAGTCATCCAGCTTGTTTAACACCTGCTCACAAAAGCATGAAGACACGTATGTCATGAGCGAATCATGTTTGAGGGAGGCTAAAGTGATACTGCAAAGGAAGAAAGCAAGCACTCACCACCAGGGTATCGAGTGTGTCGATCAGTGTAAGTGAAAATCTGGAAAAAGGGAAGGGGGAAGGTTACAGCCACATCCTGGCTTACAATTTTGGTTGCAGTTCATCCATATTCCGGGTTGTCATCCACATGCGTCAGTGCTTTGTGTTGGTGGTCATCAATGTGCTGTTGTGGCGTACGTACACTGCACTTTATCTACTTTGTTATGTGTGGGAAAAAAAAAAAGATTTTTCCAATTCTCTGTCTTTCATAGATTCTTTCTTCCTTGTTTGCATTGTGCCAAATTGTTTCTACAAATCATGGCGCATGGACTTGTGTCAACATTAGTCCTCGTGGAAAACTTCAAAGCATAGATTTTGTTTTGATCTTTTTTTGTATTTAATCATTGCAGCCAAATATAGTGTACATACTTCCCCAAGGACTCGTCGATGTCGCCTCGGTTAGGCTCGTGGCCTCGTACTCGCCCCCTGCAGCTTAGAGGCATCAGCTCGTCGGCTGGATAGGCGTATTTCTGGAACACAGAAAAAAAACATGGAAGTCAGCTAGATAGGCATATTTCCGGAACACAGAAAAAATATATATGGACCACGGTGTTCATACAGGGTCCCTTTGGTTTATTTTGTGCCGTACTGTAATGGGAAGTGTGGCCTGAGAATTACAAATCTGTGGCGAGGTAGGACAGTTGGTGTTCAAAGATGCCACCTTTAGAGTTGGCAGGCTGCTACAAGAGCTCTGCTAATTTTTCACATAGTATCATCTGGCAACTAATTCTCCTCAGATGGAAACACCATTATTACGGACACTACAGTTGCTTGATGACTTTCAAATTTTGCTTGCAGCAGACTTGAGTGACGTCTGCAAAATGTGATCATGACGTCTCAGATCACATCAAGTCAAATGTATTTAATGTATATTGATTGCCCTTATTCAACAAAATGGTCTCAAATGGTGAAAGGCAAATTTGACCCGCTCATCTTTCATTCATAACCACTTCAAACAACAAAGCGTGTAGGAATGGAGAATACAATTTTGCTGCTTTGTTGTGTTTGCATTATTGTTCAGCTTTTATCTCATGTATTCTGTAAAGCGAGTAAATACAGGTGCACTGTTGTGACAGCACTATATAAATTGAGTTGAGGCTGAATTACATGCTAAATTAATGACAATTTGCACCCTTGACCTAAAATAAATAAGCAACATAAAAAAATATATATTTAAAAAAAAAAAAAATTAAACTTGACGATTGGTGCCTGGTACCTAGCCAAATAAGCAGTTGGAACGTCCTGCATTCTATAGCTAAGCAAGTACTAAGATCCTAAGTACAGTAATTTCTACTTACCATGTAACAGCCATAAGCATGATCAAACATCTCAACAATTCGATCCCTACAAAATAAGAAAACTTACATCAATCACTTTTGACATTAACGCCAAGCTGTTATAGAACAGAAACAGTGTCTGACCTGATTGTGTTCTTCTCCTCTATTGTCATGTATTGGCTCTCTTGACATCTTACCCAGTCAACAAGACCGACTATCAGGAATATTTGAAGCCAACACATCTTCATTAATTTGGCTTGCACACTTGTGGCGGTAACATCAGTGGATGTCGGCTTTCTCCCTCCCCCGCATTTCCATAATGACGTGCGAGCTGGAGCCAGTCATGTTGAGGTCACACCAAGTGAACAGGGATGTTCAGATAGCCGCTATATAAACAATGCAAGCTAACCTGACAGCCGACTCACTCAGCCACAAAAACACAAGCGAAAGACACGAGCTCGTTGGATAACAACTCATTGTGAAAGTGTCGATAAAAACTGATTGTTGCAAAAAAAAAAAGGCAAACAATCACAAGCCACGTATGCCGATTGCTAGGCAGCTAACAAGTAGCATCCACTGTCCGTTAGCAATGCTAGCGTGGAAGCTAGACGTAGCATGAGGAAGTAGAGCGTCAAAATAATGCCCGTCTCGCTGTCGAATAAACTATGTGTCTTACAGGCGAACGACCGGGGACACGCTGCCGGGAAATACCCCGGCAATAACGTCCCCTGAGGTCTAACAGAGAGCTGTCAAAATGCATCCAGGAGGGAGTGCTCAGTCGTATGCTGCTGTAGGAACGCCATTAACTTGTAGTGTTGCTGACGTCATAAATGCTTGTTTCCGTAGACCAGACGTCTTCAAATTAAAAAAAAAAAAACGTCCTCAAATTCCAAATGTTAAATAAATGTATTGAAAAATAAATACATAAATAAATAAACGTCTTCAAATACACTACCTATTTTCTTCCTCTCATTTTTTGTTGTTGTTTTTTGGGGGGGACAAAGAACATTTTATTTAAACGTCAAATTTAATACTTTGTCAATTAAAAAAAGGAGGGGGGGGGGTGCTCAAATACATTGCTTTTGTCCTTTGTGATCAATCTTGTATGTTGGCACAGTTTACTTACACAAAATAAGAAACACTAAATCCCTTCCACATTTTCACATGTATTTCATGTCGAATGTGTTTTACACGAAAATACTTTGAAATTGACAAAAAACAATGCTTGTGCGTATGTTGGTGGGTATGTGTGTTGCTCATATTATTTGACATCGATGTTGATCCATTTTGTTAAACTGCATACCAATTGTGTGTTCATATTAACAAATGAGTCTCTATAAGGATTTTGATTACAAATAGGATGTCCTCAATTACAAATTTTAAAGATCCACATACATACATACATAAAATACACCAATTGTCATGATCCGCGTCGAACATGACCGGGGTTTTGTTATTGTTTTCATGTTCATGCGGTTTTGTTATTGTTTTCTTCACCTCCCGGCCATGTGCACTTGTTATTGTTTTGATCTGCTGAGTAGGGGCGTTTCCCCTCAGCACCTCGCCCTCACCAGCCATGCACCTGTTCCCCGTCAGCTCACACACCTGATGCCCATCCGCACTCCTAATGACTGGACTATATAAACACCTCATCCCAACAACTCATTGTCGGAACATTGCCCCTGCTACGCCTGCCCTATGCAATTGCTGCCGCACTTTCCGGACTCCCACGACCACGTTTGTTCCTGTCAAGTTCATGCTCTTGTTCACGTCCTCGTTCCCGTCACGCCCCTCAGCGTTTTGCCCCCGGCTTATGTTCCTCGTCTTCCTTTTCTGTTAGTCACGTTTTGGTTGCGTCCTTGTTATTTTTCATCCTGCCACGTTTGTTTGTCCACGCCCCGTTGTTTGTCCTCGTTAGATTTATTTAATAAACTCCCTTAGTTTACCCTTCTCCTGCTTCCTCGCTCTTTGGGTCCACCCACCTCTTCGCCGAACGGCGAAACCTGACACCAATAAGTAAAAGGTGAAGTTCAGGAGGTCCTAATATTCTAAATAAATTGTCCTTTTCATTCAAAACAACAAAAATACTATAATATCTAACTTGGTGTTGAGCCTGATGATTGGCGATTGAACATTTAAACGTGCATGTTGGCTCAAGTTCAATCAATTAATGAATTTTCTTTATTAGCAATTTTCATACTGTAGATAATGTATCACAAAGTGCTTCAGGGAAAGTATAGAACCCCAATCCCACCAACACACATAAACAGATACAAACATGGACATTTATTCTGGGTGTATTATGGTTTGGGTGTTGTGTTGTACTTTGTATTTTATAAAGATGTACAGTAATTAATACATAAAAATAATGTAAAGAACCTTTTTTTTTTTTTGCAAAATTCTTTACTTCAATTCAATACTTATTTTGCTCCAGATAATCTACAATGCTCAGTTGCATGCCGTTATATTGCATTTGTAGATGGTATTGATGGTTTATATAATTGCGACGTGATAGTGGTTGGTGGTATGAAGAGGTGGACTAAATCCCCACTCAAGGCCACCAAATGCATCGCCCACCTATGGCATATTAGCAGCGTGACTAGACTAGACACAACCTGACTGTCCCTCATCTCATATTGGAGTCGGACTTCTCTGCCAGAACGTAACCAGGAAGGGAGGACACTTGAGGACCGGGACGTCCTGTTGGCTGACCACCTCCACGCAAAACGAGTCGACACTCCTGCCGGGGCCGAAATGCCCACTGACATCGTAGCGAAGGCCGCAGGCATCCGGGATGGTGATGGGAGCGGTGTGCTGGTGCAAAGCGTTGCCCGCCCACCTCACCACCACGGGCTCCGGGGCAACGGCCAACGTGTTGATGGGTAGCACCACAAACGCGTGCAGGAAGCTCTCACCCGAGTTGCACTTGAATTTGGTGGACCAGCAGTATTCCCCGAGGTCTCCTGGGAAGAGGGACAGTTAATGAAGACCTCCAAATAAGAAAATGCTGCATCATTCCATGAATTCACACGCATGGCTTGAGTCTAAAGTTTAGACTCTAAACCAAACTCTGATTTCATTTTTTTTTTTTTTTTAGCATAATAGCAACAACAACAAAAATGAGATGCATCACTGTTCAGCCATTTTGTAAAACATATTTGAGATTTACGTCGTCTTTAAGGGCTACCTGGTACCCGGATATCATGTTTATCGATCCTACTCAAAACATTGAACCTAATATGTAATCGAAAACATCATGCCTTGGACCTCCCCTTAACCTCAGACTTCACCTTAACACTTAACCACTATCACAACTGTCTAACCCTCATCAAACTCAATCAAGAGCGACATCTTGCCTCGAACCATAAACCCTGGGTTGCTCCCCTTGACTGCTATTGCAAACCTCCAACCCCATCCCCAACCTTAACCTACCTCCCAAACCTACACAAATGCTACTCGACCTGCTACAGAGTCCTTTACTCTGGATTTAACCGCTATTATGAACCCCATCTTCGAAACCAAATGCCTCTTGTCTCTAATGCTAATCCCTTCCCCTAAACCAGGGGTATCAAATTAATTTTTCTATCATAGCTTTGGTTTTGCACGGTGGGCCATTATGACAGTGAACCAATATAAATCATCATCATATTATTATTATTACATATACACAACAAACTGATGGATAACTAGTTTTTAAAATCAAAATCCAGGAAAATGTTCTTTATCTACCATTCATATCATTTTAAAAGTGTGATTGGTAACAAAGAAAAAATGCCTACGATATGTTAACATTTTTAAAATTGACGACAATTTGCAATTTTTGAATTTTAGCAAGAAACATGAAGTCCTGCAAGATTTGTCTTCATGGGCCACATAAAATTATGTGGCGCGCCGGATCTGGCCCCCGGGCCTTGAGTTTGACACCTGTGCCCGAAAACAAATACCTTCCCTTCAACCACTATCCTCTAATCCCGGCGTTGGCAAACTACGGCCCGAGGGCCACATGATTGCCCGTTAAACATTTTAATCCAGCCCACCGAATTTGAAAAAAATTAAATGAACGAACCTTGTTTATGTTTTATTTTCTAAATACAATGGTTTTGAAAAGACATATACATTGTTGTAATGCTTTTGTTCACTTTAATTTCAATTTAAATGTATTCTTTTTACTCTGATGAGGTGAGGTTATCAAAACACTCCATCCATCTGCTCCTGGTCTGGCCCCGTCTGTCAAATTTTAGAACCCATTGTGGCCCGCCAATCAAAAAGATTGCCCACCCCTGCTCTAACCCTAAACGCAAGCCATAAACCTACCGGAAATCTAGACCCTTGTGTCTGACCACAACTCCCCTAATGTCTATGCTCATTCATACCACCATGCAAAGAACATACCTTTCAACCCGGAACCTCTATATCTAACCCAAAATTGGACCCTGGACTCAACCCTCACAGAAAACCTGTCCACTATTCCAAACGTCTAATCCTAGATTTCATCCTACTTCTAAACCTTCCCGAAGCTTTAACCCCAAATATTTTACCTGGCCTAACCTCAAACCCAAGTGTTCCCTTTTAACCACAACTCCCCTATTCTCCACCCCGAGGATCTAATGTTAATTCTTATCCCGATCTCTAACACCTTCCATTTCACTCAGACTCTTTAACCTCTATTCCAAAATGACCAACAGGCCACTTACCTGTAGTGGAGTCTTGTATCCGTATATTGTTCTTGTCCTGCAGCTGCACTTTCCTGGGGTAGGTCATCTCACTGCACTCCATCAAGCAGTCTGTCAGCTGTGGCAAGACGCTGGGGAGCGGCCGCAGCTGCGGTTGCTTGCCTGAGCACTCGGTCGCGCTTGAGGCCATAAGAAACGAGGACAACACGCAGAAAGACACCAACGCGGTCAAATATCCCGTCATTATTCTGTCCGCTATCAGTAGGACAACTCGGACCAGGTCTCACTGTCCTCTCGCAGGGTTCGTTGCTTCACTGCAGGATCAATATCTGGCTTCGTAGCAGCGCGGTGTGGATAGAAAAGACTTTACAACTGAAAGACGCAGATGGCAAAAAAACTGAAGATTCTGAAGTACGCGCCGTGGGCAGCAAACAAGTTTCCTGGAGTATGGCGCCAACTTTCATTCCTTGGCTATTTTTGAGCATAAAGGAGTGGAAGAGTTGAAACCTGGCTAGTTTTATTCGATGTCCTGCATCTTGTGTCACTGTTATTCTGTGGAATGCTGGGTGTGTGGCTGGTGAAGCTGAACAAAGAAAGTGAAAGAATGTGAAGGTTTGGGAGGTTTTAGGTTGGTGCCTGGCGGAGACAGACAACTCGAGGGGGAAGGGGTGGACAAGAAACTGGACCCTTCAACCACAAGCAGGAGGAGCCACCACTTGAAGAAAGACCAAGTGAAGTGTATTTTCACAAGGTCTAACATGTGCAACCCATTTTATGGCCATGATGATATTGTTGCTTTACGAATACCAACTCTTGGGTTGAACCTCCCAAATACTTAAGTTACAGCCTTGAGTGGCAGGGGGCCCCAACATCAGTTACGAAGGGTCAGGAATTTGAACAGGGGTCAACGACACCCCAAGGAAGGTGCTTACAGAAGAGGGGTGTGGCGCCAAGAAGTCACATCTGGAAATGGGATCTGTGCCTCGCAACCATAGGAGGCTGTATGAAAAGTTCAGTTAAGGGGCAGCAGGATAAAAATGCATGTGCAATAAGGGAAAATTAGATATTCATGTCTTTTGTTTGCCTTCCCTTCTTATAGGGAGGGGGACACCTTTTTCTTTTGGGAACTTCTGACATCAGCTGAGATCAATAAACTCTTTTTCCAACCACCGGTGTGTGTCAGAGGTTTTTTCCATCACCAAACCAACCTTGCCCGGCGACCTGTCCGGAGGGGAGCTGAGCCAGACCCGCACATCAACAACGAAATTTACCACATTTTTTGGCGTCACGAACAGGATTCGTGCTCCAGTGAGGGCCTCCGGGTGCTGGGGTGCAGGCGTTCAACAGCCAGCCGGCTGAACTTGAGGTGAGATGCTTTTACTCACAACGGATGTTGAGCGCCTGTGTCTGAGCGGTCGGGGGTTTTGGGGCAGTTAAAGAGAGCTTGTGCGTGTGGGTCTGCTGGTTGGTTGGTCATGGAAAATGCTGTCCCTATGTCTTGGTTTTTAGAGTAGGAAAGGCCGCTGTAAGGATTAAGACATGAGAAAAGGTCAAAGTAACCGCACTATGCAAGAACATTAGAAAAGTATATAAAAAAATTATGAAAGAAACTAAGTAAAGAGACTTGTGCGGGAAAGATGTGTAGAAGAAAAGAAATCTCTAGTGGTCAAAGAGATGAGAAACAAGAAGTGGAAAGCTCCGAGACTGCTGTTGAAAAGCTAAGAAGCGAACTATGGACTATATAGTCGTGAAAGGCTTAGTTTGAGCACACACCCTGGCCAGGGTGTAAATTTTTGCAGGAAATTATGAGCTGAAAAGACCACTAGTGAGATAAGAAGAGAAGATATGAAATAGAAGAGATGATGAAATGAGAAGTTCGGACAGTTTGGCATGAGAGAAATCCGAACAGAAGTAGAGACGCGCGCTATCACGTATCGTTTGGGCAGGCGAGGCATGGAGCGCATTTGAGGCACAAGACGCACTTCAGTGTTGACGGCGCGGAGCCAGGAGCTGTTGTTGTCGTTGGTATGTTACGGAGGTTCCTTGTCAAACCGGTTCGATTCCGATGTTTGAGACATATCCGGTGATCAAATGTGCTCTGGTCAAGGCCACGCAAAATCAAGAACCTGGCTGCGGTCCACGTTTGGCATAGGATGTACGCAGGGGTTTATGAAGTGATATGGGTACGTGGAAATTAGGCCTAATTAGGGGGTTTTATAATGGTATACCAGTATATGAATGATATGTGCACACAAGAGAAATGTTTGAAAGTCTGCAGAAGTAATGATAATGATATACAAGCGCTTTGAAAATCAATAGAGATGTACCGATAATAATATTAACTATAATGTGATTGTATTAATATAAGGATGAAGAAAGTAAGGATGGCAAAAATGACTGAATATAGGAAAATCCAAAACGCGCACACGTCCTTGTGCTGCGCGTGAACGCGTGCACGTGTGGCCGTTGGCCGACAACCTTAGAGGGTTGCGTACATGTAATAGTTTCGAGAAAAATAGCCATCAAAACGAGAATTATCGTAAGACAAAATGAAATAGATTGAATCGTTGTCAGGTTATTGTCTGTGTCTGTTCTTTTCGTGAACATTGTCTTCTATGGAGTGGGCCCGTGTGTCTGTGTCTGTCTACGTCTGTTTGTGTGTCAAAATGTGGGTAAAGAGTCATAAAAATGGTTAAAGGGGTGCATCGAGAGATCGATAGGGAATGTTCTATCAAAATTGCGCTTTTAAAATTTTTTTAAGTGGTGTCAAACCTGAGGTGCGGGGGCAGAATTTGGTTCTCTAACTGAGAGGCAAGGTATGTTGAGTAGGAAAAGCGTAAGTGAATTAGGATGAGCGGAAAGTTCTGGTAGGAGCTGTTACCATTGGCTTGAGATTGCCTGCTCATAAATTGGCAGGGAGGAGTGGCCGGTAAACTGGAGCCATTGGTAGGGGGCGTAACCCCTGGCAGCCTGGTAGCCCGGGGGCCGCGTGATTGGCGTATGAACAGCGAGGCGGTCCCCCTCCCACCCCTTTTTTCTGCTGTGAGCGTCTACGATAGGCTTGCACACGAGGGCGTCCAATGAGAAGACGAGTAATTTACCTAAGTGCAAAATGAAGGATTGAGAACTGTTTTAAGGAAGAACAAAGGAAAATTAATGTTTAATGAAGGGATTCAGTGAAATATTTTCTTGGCAGACAGTGAGAACGGTCAGAAAAGGAATTTGGGGAAGTTGAGTAAGTTACGTGTGGTGTCAGGGGATTTAATTGGTCAGGGGCAGGATAATGTTTGATAAATATGGCCAGAACCATACAGCACTACAGAAATACTAGAGTATACAACATGGAATTACACCAATTGGAAAATGTAGTTACAAGTAGGCTAGCCATAACTAATTACTTTTAATAAATAGAATGTTACTTAACATTGTGTCTAAATATTTTAGCAGGCAGATCCAGAATCCTGCGTTCACCTCCTTTTTTCTGACCCCAACAGAAGATGTCTTCGGCCTTTGCTTTGAGGTAGTGAACAACGAGGGGTTTCAAAGGGGGGATCTCAGCCTCCCCCACCGAGTTGGGTTCATGCCCGGGTAGAAGAAGCAGAGTACAAATGGCCTGATTGGGAAACTTAGAATATGTAATGGAAGTTGAGCTGTCTTCAAATCAGTCTGCAGGAGGCTGGACTGTTAGATCACTCAATCTCACTATACGAACTCTAGTAAGAGGACACAATTTAACTATTCGTATAGGGAAACTGAAAGTCACAAATTGGAGTCAGATTACTAATTTGAGTTTACATTGGTTTAAAATTAAATTCTAACATTGATTTAAAGCTAAATTCCAACACGCATCAAACTGCAGATGGCAAAAACCCTGACGTACGCACCCTAGGGAGCAACAAGTTTCCTGGAGTATGGTGCCAAAATTCATTCCTTGGCTATTTTCCTTCCCCTTGAGATTGCGCATCAAATTGTTTGGCAGGCGTGTAATCCAGAAGGCCTTGCACAAATTTCTATAAATAATCCACGAAGACTGCACAAACAGAACACGAGAGGCCGATTTCGATAGCTTTTATTAAACTAGAAATGGCAGCAATGAATCGTGGGGTCTCTGAGATGTCTAATCATTATACATGGAGGTTAATTTGAGGTGGTATGATTACACAAATATGCATATATAAAATATTGCAATCAGTCAGAAAAAAACTCATGTGAAGTCACCCTGTAAAAGAAAGGCATAAGGGAACTAGAACCGACGAAAAAACAACAAAATAAAAACAACTTGGCTCGGCACTCAGTATTGTATATAGAGAACAAGTAACAAATATGATCACTGTCCATGAAGACGTATGTGTTGTTGTTTATATCACCCGAAATGTAAAGACAATTCATGGGGGGTTATTAGATGTCTCCAGAAGGGGGCGACTAACACAAAAAAACGAATATTGATAAGTATTTCTTTTGGTATGTATTTATTTTGAAAATATAAAAAACATTCACTGATACTCATAATAATAATAATAATGATAATTTGACCTTTATTAGTCCCACAACGGGGAAATTCGAGATTCGAACCGAGGCCTCCTAGGGAGATTGGTTCCTGAACGCGGCGCCTTAGACCACTCGGCCATCCAACATATGAGTGTTGCATTACATACAAAACAATAATACTAGTTTTTGCGATAGTCAATATTGTTTAATAACATTTAAGCCATACAATTATTTAAGTACATGAAAGTATTTTCCAACACGCTTTCCGTCCGCCCAACGCTTGTGCTAAGAAATGTAACACAGGTTGGTGGTCTGCGAAAGCCGCAAGATGAGTGCGGTCGACATTGCTGAACTGGCAAGCTTAGAATATTAGAACGTTGTATAAGAAATCAGGCCAATTTGTCCATCAGCGAACGCTTTTATTATTAAGCCAAAAACGGCTGCTGTTGGCCGCAAACACGCCGATCAGAGAGCGACCAAACACAACCACAACAACATAAAGTTCACTCCAACTGCTGCCTTCACAGCCTCCACAGAAAAGAGGAAAACACAGAACCCTTGAACTATTTACAAAGTCACTACACTATGATTGCTCCGGGGACTTTTCTGGTAAGTCAGCAGCTACGAGAGTTTTGTTGTTGTTATAAGGTTGAGTTTGTGGACAACAAAGCTAGTGTTTGCCCATAAGAAGAATGTATGTTTTTTTTATTATTGCTTGTTTTTGTTGTTTTAATATTCTAGATAACAGTTAGCGTGGAAAACAAGTGCAGATGCCTTATGTCGTCTACAACAGGTGTTTTGATGACCTCTCATCAGTGATGTGCCGGCGTCTGGGAATAGTGGGACAGTCCACCAACAGCCATTACAGTCCACTAACAGGCGTTCAAGCCGCGTTTTAGTTCATCGCCGTCCTATAAGAAGTCGTCTGCGGCTGGCTATGGGCTGATATTTGTGCCACTCGAAACTGAATCTGAATATTGTTGATTTGAATGTGAATTGCTTTACTTTAATATATGAATTGAAAACTGAATTTGAAATAAATAAATTGTATATTGTTTAATTTGAATCTGCTATTTTTCGATCTTTATTTTTTTGTTAGGAACTGTATGCCAACAAACTTGAAAATGAATTTAAGACTAAACTGCGTTTTTTAATTCCTCAAAAATGTGACCACTAAAAATGCAATACTGTATATGCTCACATTCAGTTCGCCGAGTAAAGATTCAAACTTAAGTGACAGACATACGGGAACTTTAGGGTGCCTCTAGGATGAGCAATGGATTCCAGGTACATAGATCTCCTCTTCGGCCAAACAGCACCTTCGTTTTGAAGGCTGTAAACTGCATCATTAGTATTGCCAGCTGCCATTGCAAGGAAGACATAAGATATCTATAAATGATAAGATTCCCCAGAGAAATTTGCGGTGAACAAATGAGCAAACAGCCTTGCTCGTGTCTGACGCTTGGCGCCCCCCAGAGGTCTCTTCTGGTCCTGCAAAAGCATAATCAAAGTAACATTTCTGAGGAATAAAATATAACCTATATAAAAGGCCCTCCAAAATGGCGACAATTTCCTAAATAAATCTGAGTGGTCATATTTAGTGAAGAAGTCTGAAATTTGATTGTGTTCTTAGAAAGCTCTTTCAATGTCTTCAATTTCAATAAATGAATGAGGTCTAAAACATCCGGAATATTCATTGATATATATATGATGTAGATTTTTTTTGGTCATATTCAATGATTGAAAGGTTTCAAATTTGATCAAAGTGGGCTTTCAATGTAGGTCAGGTCAGAATAAAAATTGCAAGGGGTGTTATTGAGGCTAATGAGTTTTTATTGCCTTTTGGGTTTAAAAAAAGGGAAAAAAGACAAAACAAGGACATGCATGCCTTTCATTGGAGTGCTGATCTATTAAAGCACACATTATACATAGTAAAAAAAAAAAAAGATTAATACAGCTCCCTTGCCGTTTTGTATGCAAAAACAACCAATCTGCTTCTGTATAAAAATTGTTAAGATTTTACGACTTGACCAAACACAGCCTTCTTTCTCCAGCAGATGAGACAAACAGTCTTTGGCTCTGGGGCATTTGCACATTTTTGGAGGGAACACGCAGTACCCATGAGCGGCTTCAAACCGCTGCCGCTGACACCAAGGAGATTTCACAGAGGATAAAATGTGAGGCAATAAATCCCTACTATGTTAAGTGCATGACTTTATGTGGTCATTTCTAGGAGAGACAAATTTCTTCCTAGAACACAAATGTAATAGTACAAAGGTTTGACACTCTGCTGTCCTTGAACAAATAGGAATGCAGACTTTTGAGGTTCCCACACTCTGTGTTGAAAGCTCCCAGGATGAATATATTTAAGGAGCAGCAACCACATTCTCGCCTTTAAAAGTCAAATATATCGCCTGGTTGTATTAAGACGAGAATTAAGTCATGTAAAACAGAAGGCAGCTGGGTTGCCCAAATTGAGGGTTGGGTCCCCAAATTGGGTCAGTTTTATGACCATATTTTCCAAATGCTGTCATGTATTTTACTGATAATCAATTTCTTGGCAAAGGGCTTCTTTTTAGAGTGCAATTTACAGCAGGGCATTCAGTTATTAGATATTTTTAGAGTTTAGCAACTATGATGCGCAACAGGTGACAAATTTTACTCCTGACGGGGCTGCACGGTGGCCGGGCAGCCACAGCGACGGGTCAGGTGCATGTTGGTGATGACCACGGTGTTCCACTCGTTCGTGTACATGACGGGCACCGCTTCCTGGGCAGTGGGCTGGCAACATGGCGCCTGGACCTGCAGAAAAAGCAACATACAAGAGGGTTGTTAACACTGGAATGTTCAGAACAACGACATGGCATATCAATGATAATGAAGCTTGTTACTTATTGCAAGACAGCGGATGTGAAAAGTCTACACACCCCAATTTAAGTTGAGTCGTACAGGTTACTAGTTCCTTTAATAGAAAACGTTTTAAAATGATTTAACTGGGTCTAAATTGTTTTTAGGGGGTGTAGACTTTTTATACTAACTGTACATGTATATGACGTGTTTCCATGCATTTACTTATACAGAAAGTTGAAAGTTAATGTTGGGTAAAACATTATTTTATTTAAAAATGTTAATCATTTAATTTGTAAAAGATGCACATTTAAGATTAAGAAATGGAATCTAGTTTTACGGTGCAAAAACACCCCATGAAAAAACTATTCAACAAATAACGAGTGTCTTGTAAAATATGTGAAAAGGATATTGCATACATTTAATTAAGAAAAAAATAATGTGACTTCACGGTTAAAGAATGGTAACAGGCGCCTTTGCCGAACTACTTGTGCTGCCAGATTGCATTCGTCTGAGGTTGGCAAGCGCTGAGACTTGTGGTGCAGCAGCATTTATGTTGGCAATACTGTGGCTTATCTATTGGCAGCTGCCTCCGTTTTCAAAACACTCAGAAGGTGGGGCTTGTGGCTGCAAAAAAAAAACAAAAAAAGTAGCTAATCAATCTCTTCTCTGGCAAACACACCTGCAAGTCATCAAGTTGGGGAGCGGTAGTCTGGGGCCTGCATGACGCGTTGCGGCCGCAAGGGGCGCAGTGGACCAAGGTCACACGCTTGGGAAAAATCATCCAATTGTCCCAGCCCAGATCTGAATGAAAAACATGGAGTAAAATTGCACAATAAACCACTTTGTTTAACGCTGCACACTTCAATCCCAAATATTTTTTCTTAATTAAAAAAAAACTTCATGCAATGTATTTTTAATAGGACAATAGCCATCCAACAGTCCATTAAATAGTACTCACTAATATTGCACTCACCAAAAAAAGATACAGTACTCACACAAATCAATAGAAAGTAAAGAATTGAAATATTTAATATATTGCTTCAATTTAATGAAATGAAAACTAATTATTCACATGGTGACAAACTGCTGCTTTTTGTGAAGTGAGTTGAGATGGCTCAGATCCAGAGTGAAGGAAAATCCTGTGAAACTGCTTAAATGTCCATTATTATAAATAGCTATTGACTTTCTACTTAATTATAGTCAAAATGTATGTTTTATACTATGCGAATTTTTGAAAGCCGACAAAATCATGATAAACTGGAGATCATCCATTGCGAGGCGAGTGTGTACCCGTCATGGAAACCTCTGAGGTCTCGCCGCAGCATCCTGAGGTGTCTTGGCCATCATCAGAGAAGGAGCTGAAAGAAACTAGAGAAATAGGGAAGAAATTTGGCGTCAAATTCTTGGGATTCAGGCTGTTAATATGTGCACACCAGTTCTACCTGCCACAGCCTCAAGCCGCTCAGCAATTCCACTCCACAGCGTCATGGCACTCTCTGACCCCCTCGGCTCGGTCTGCAGGTTGAGGGCAGCCAGGAGCTCCTTACGATTGGACTGCACAGACTCACGATGGCACCTGGACGCAAATGGAAACATCATTTGCGTGGAAATGTTTAAAACATATAGCTTCAGATGAACACAGTGCTCAAACATTGAATCGTAATAAAATACTGAACATTGGTAACTGAAACATATGTGCCAGTATATGTAACAACAGATACATCAAATAAATGCCATAGATATGAAATAATTTAAAAATAAACACATAGAGTTAAAATATTAATTATTCATTAAAAGAAAAGTAAAAAAAATCAAAAATATAAATATAATATTACATTAAAAAAAGACAATATATATATATATAGACAATATAATTGAAAATATTTCTGTCTCTGTGTACGTGCGTGCGTACGTGCATGTATGTTTAAAACTACAGTACGTATTAATATAATGAATGGTGTAGTAAATGCACAAAAATGGAAAAAAAAAATAATAATAATATTGAAACTAAAATGTAAAAATTATGAATCAAAATAAAAATCCACACGAAATAATAAAATATGGATGAAACAAATTATATAAAATTTATGGATAAGATTAGTGTATAAATAAGGAATAAAATATATTATTTTAGACAAAGCAAAAACAGAATACATTTTAACATATACTGTATTCTCTATAGAATTCATTTAAAAATAATTTATATTGATTATTTTTATAAAAATGAAATCTGCTAAAAAATATAAAATGGCTTACATACAAGACAAATGTTAATAACACTGTCAGAATGTCTTATGAATATCTGTAAAGCAAAAAAAAAAAAAAATTCTCTCCAAAACTATGGTAAAATATGTTCAATAATATATTAATAGATACATGGCCCATTGTCTTTCATGTCAGAAATAAAATCCTAAAAATGTCTCTAATTATGTGAGTAAACTTTTTGTCTTTTGGCTTACACATGTTTACCTACGTTTCCATTCAACAAGATAAACTTAAGTGGAGATACAGGCTTTTTACTAATCAGCTATAATTTGGTTATATAAACTCTAAATTGTTGCGTCAATTGATTCTCCATACACTCGGCACAGCATGGGTGGTACACTTGCGGCCCACCATGCAACTCAAATAAGATCTCAGGGAAGCCACCAATACTGTATCAATAATTTAAAGAAAAAGAAACATTGAACATCACGGAGAGTGTCACCCACTTGCTGTTGGAGTCTTCTGGCACTGCATCTTCTGGCTTGGAAGGCTGCAGGACGAACGCAATCACCATGGAGGAGCACATCAGTGCCATCACGGTGACGACGGCAAAGGACATCTCAGGTCTCTGGATGGACGAACGGACGGCGGCGGTGGGCAAACTCGACAAATGTGGAGGCGACGGCTTCTTGCAATGGCAAGTGGCAGGAGGAGTGACCAGACGGGCAGATGCTGCTCAAGGTATTGCTTTTCAGGGCCTGGGAAAACTAGCTTTTTATCTTTCTGTAGCCCTGCTTGGCCTTGAGATGCTTTACATTGTTGTCCTGTCCCATGGTCTGTGTGAAAGAGAACATGGAGGACGTGCCAGAACACATACCGACAGAGAGGAAGGACGAGATTAACAGCCGAGTAAAAGAAGGTGCAAAACCACCCACATGTTCTGAAATGAACTGAGAAACCCCAGTAAAATAACATCAAACAAACTAATTACATTATGGGAGTCAAACACCAAGCCAGACACACCTGCTCCCCATCTTTGAATGTGGACCACTAAAGCAATTGAAATTTATTAATTCATTCATATTATATATATATATATATATATTTATATACACATTGGGCCTTCTGATTGGCGACAGGAACATCTGTAAAGATAAACATTTAATCTTGCATGTTGCCTCAAGTTCAATCAATGAATGAGATTTTCTTTATTTGCACTTTTCATACTGTAGATAAAATGTCGCACAAAGTGCTTCAGGGAACGTAAAGAACCCCAACACCGCCAACACACATAAAAAGATACAAACATGGACAAAGTCTTTACTTCAGTTCAATACTTATTGTTTTGCTCCTTCGAGTGGGTGTATTTGAGCCACTTAGGGGCAGAATAATTTAGATTTACGGGTCTACAGTACAGTGCATTGAGACATCACAACTAAGGTCAGTAAGTCAGTAATATCAGTAGTTCTTCACTGAGGATAAAGAATAGAATTATCTGTAAATATATGTTGCCTAAATTGTTATGTGATTTTATCTGTCAAACATGCCTTTCAATTTTATAGACTATTCATTGCACTCTCCAAATTGGGAGTTGGACATTGTAAACTCACCAATAGAGGAAGAAATGCTACAAGGTCGTTTACATAGACTAGTCAGAACATTAGGTACACCAGCAATTCTCACTTGAGTTGACGACATGACACAAATGCTAATTGTAAATATTAAACAAACGTGCGTTGCGTATAACCACTTCTACCCCCCCATCAACACAGTTGTAAAATGTGCACGTTTGAAACATGAATATGTACAAAAGCTGTCAAGAAAATTTGAAAAATTCTAGTTTACAAGAAAAATAAAGTTTATTTTCAGAAATATATGTTGTCTTTCCAGTATTTTTTATATTCAACATTACACAACAGTGAGAGGCATTTATTGAAAAGATATCTGCAGAGTTTCACAGATTCTGAATGCAGTGATTCCTGATGAAGCAAATATTTTTCGCAAAATGTTGACAATGGAGTGGAAATTAAACAAGTCTAAATTCTTAGGGATCAACCCAGACCGTGAGCTTTGTTGAAAGTCACATATAGAAAACTAATATCAAAAAGTATTGTGACACTGAGCGGAATAAAAAGATTGCTCATTGGAAATCATTTGTGTTTATTGTATTTGTCTCATTGGCCTTTTGAAATGTGGGGAAAGGCCTGCATCCACAAGACAGATCCATAAATTTAGTTGCAACACAACAAATATAATCCATCATGTGTGGGATTTTTGCAACTAAAACACTTTTGGAGAACTCAAAAACTTTGAAAAGAAATGGACTGAATACCAAATCTTCAAAATTCAAAAAGCAGATGAGTTGCTTGTCGATATTTTATGTGGTGTGGGAATATTGTAATTAATCGATTTTCGATATTTTCCCCAACCCACAAGCATGTTTTCCCTTCTTTTTTAATTGGCTTTTTATTTGGTATTTTTTCCAAATCAAGTAAGAAGCGAGCAAGTTACAAAAAACGTCAGTTCCGGGAAATGTCGGTGACTTGGTGCCTTTACGTTCACAAGGGTTTATGAACTTTTGCCAAAATGACTTTAAATCTACCCAAATGTACGACCAAAGGTTGTATAACGGCGACATAACAGTGATAATAAATCTACAAAGTTACCCTACTGGAATAAATCAAGCTGTAGTCTAAATTCAGCGCCGCCATTCTCCGATTTGGCGTTTTGTAAAAGAACGCGTGTCTCCGGATCCCAACGCTCCTTGGACGCAGCACAATTACTGTCACGGCGCAGAAGCAAACATGGCGGCGCTTCTCTGCAGAGCCACCAAAGGTGAGCAATTTTCCCCTCCAAATGTCACAATTCTGTCACGAAAACAAAACTTCGCGTTTCAGGGTTGCATGAGCGCCGTGTGGGATGCGTTGACGTCCGTTCGCTCGCTCACAACGTTTAGCCAAGTTCGCGTTTAGCCTAACTTAGCACGTCGACGCCAAATTACGTCACTGTACTGTGCAATTATTAACAACAACAACAACAAAAAATCACAACCATCTCCGCAACTTAAAAAGTGTTAGTCCCAACAAATCAAGCTCAACAAATCAACTTTTAAAATGGGTTTACATCGGAGGCAATGAGGTCAAGTGTTTGAAGCATGAGAAAGCAGAAATATTCATGATATTTATTTCAAGAGCCAGGCTAAGGTGACCATGTTCGACCTTTCACCCAGTTAGCGCGAAGCTAGCTGGGGAGCTGATGGAAACCAGCTCCTGCTTCGTTCCATGGACACTGACTGTACTATTTATTACAACTAAGAAGAGTTAGGTGTTGTATTCAAATACTCACCGTTGCTTTTATGGAATAATTGTCGCTACAGTGGTCCCAAATAGGATGATGATGATGATGATGATGATGATAATAATGATAATGAGACTCATGACCATGTGAAAAGCCAACCAAAACTACCAGTGAGACAACCACATGGACATTCTTAACATTTTTGTAAACTCCTCCAGTTTCTCTTTCTGTCAGCAGTGATGTTGTTAACATAAGCAGGATCCAGTTTCGACCATAGACTCCACTCGAAAAATCAATTTAAAAAGAGTCCTGTCAAATAAGATGGAATTAATCAATCATTTGGCCGTTAATTTCCGATTGACGTTGACTTCCTTGTAGCCGTTGGCATGTGCGTGCGCGGTCTTTCTCACCTGGCTGAACTTCCGGAAACTCATGACATGCTGCGACGGACGTGTCGCGACTTCGCCGACCGGGAGCTGGCGCCCATCGCCGCCCGGCTGGACAAAGAGCAGACGTACCCGGCGCAACAGGTATGTCACGCCACGTGCAAGCTTGCCGCGCTGGTTGTCTTTGCAACAGTGGCTCATGTGTGCGTGTGCTGTTTTAGATCTTGGAGCTGGGCGCCATGGGTGTGATGGCCATGGAGGTCCCAGAGGAGCTGGGTGGCGCCGGCATGGACTACCTGGCGTATTCCGTGGCCATGGAGGAAATTAGCCGCGGCTGCGCCAGCACCGGCGTGGTTGTCTCTGTCAACAACGTGAGACGCTGTCTATGTTAGTGCCGGACGCATCAGATGAGACGTGCTGTCATGACTACGTCACGTCTTGTGAATCTTGCCATGTGTCTTGACACACATTGCTGTTGCGTGTCATGACTCGTCATGAGTGGTGTCTCATCAATTCTTGGCATGAGTTGTCAAGTAACGAGTCATGGCATTCTTCTCGTCACGTGTCATGACTCAGGTCCTGTCTTGTCATGTTAGTCATGACTTGTCCATGTCATGTTCGTCGTAACGTATGTCGTACGTGTCCTGCCCCTCATTACCTGTATGTCAGTCTCTCTACTTAGGTCCGATCCTGAAGTTTGGTTCTGAGGACCAGAAGAAGAAGTGGATCACACCTTTCACCAGCGGCCATCAAGTTGGCTGCTTCGCCCTCAGCGAGCCAGGTACAGACAGCCGCCGATTGCGTGCGTGAGCCCACCTCTGGACGCTTTAACTTCCTGTGACACGGCGGCCGCCTCTCAGGCAACGGCAGCGATGCGGGCGCCGCGTCCACGGTAGCGCATCAGGACGGCGACCATTGGGTCTTGAACGGCACCAAAGCGTGGATCACCAACAGCTGGGACGCCGCCGCCGCCGTCATCTTCGCCACCACTGACAGGAAGCTCAAACACAAGGCACGACGGCAGCGCTCGTCTCAGAGGTGGTTCATGTGGTGCTAACGCCAGCCCGTTTCGTCGCACCTCGCAGGGCATCAGCGCCTTCCTGGTGCCCATGCCACACCCGGGCCTCTTGCTGGGCAAGAAGGAGGACAAGCTGGGCATCAAGGCATCGTCCACCGCCAACATCATCCTGGAGGACTGCAGGATCCCGTTAGACAACATGCTGGGCCCCCGTGGCGCCGGATTCAAGATCGCCATGGTAACTAGATTGCCACCATTGCTTGGCAGGATTCCATCGAAACATTGCCACGCTAATGCTAACATGTAGTGCGAAATACCAAATACGGCGTCATCTAGTGATGCCTTGATATACCAGTGCCTTGGCCTCCGTGTTTTTTCAGGTCTTTTTTTCTTGTCATGGGATGTGATTCATCCATTCACATTTGTTTCTGTTTCGTGGAAGGACAATCCCACTTGGTGGCGCTAATGCACCATTACGCCAATCAACAGTAGGATGGATGACAGAACTAAGGCTTAACTGATATGGACTTTTTTTTTTTAAGCGGAAGCAAATTTTGATATTTGGGAGAATTTTATTTTAATAACTGCTTTATAATAATGATATACAATGTACATAAAGAACAAAGTAATGTGCGCTTACAACAATGATGATGTGAATTCCAGGCTGAACATTTGCCTGGTTTATAAAACTTTGTCCTATGACATTAAAAAAAAGAAGTCGGATTTTTTAACTAATACTTGATTAAATCAGCTATCCAATTAATCAGTCAGCCCTTAAGGCCTCTACACATCAATCACACGTCGGCCATCGTAAAGTCGGTACACTCTGTCTGTTTTGGTGTAGCGTGCAACGTCAGGAAGTCTGACCCGTTGTTGGAGCGTCAGGGGGGGAGTGTTCGGCCGATTCAACATGTACAATTGGGCCGGGCTGTCGGGTTAAATGAGCTCTGTGATTGGCTGTTAGGTAGCGAATCAGTACACTGAACAAGAACGAGGCATGACAAAAGGGGAGAGACTGTGAAAATTCAAACTGTTCCTCAAGAATTAAATCAACTTTGCTCATTACTTGTGTGTGTGTGAGAACTTGTCAAATATGTGATGTGGCTTTAATCATGCAGCGTTTGCGACCCTCAGCAAACTCTGGACAGCGGGCGCATCGGCATCGCGGCTCAGGCACTGGGCATCGCTCAGGCTTCGCTAGACTGCGCCGCCGATTACGCGCATAAGCGCGACGCTTTCGGAGCACCCATCGGAAAACTGCAAGCTATTCAGGTAACCAGCATGTGTCTTTAAATAGTTGTTTCTTGGGTGGTGAGGAAGTGAACTGGGATTTTTATTGATTCATTTGAGTTTGTCAGGATGATTTTCATATGAAAAGCGCTTTGTTACAGCTCAAACTGTTGTGAAATGCGCTATATAAATAAAGTTGTATTTTTCCTTCAAGTTGACTGCTTTGATTAGTGGCTGCTTTTGTTTGATCCTTGTGGATATGCAGTCACTCACTACTTAGTGTTTTAATTATTTATTATTTTTTGTGTCTGGGGTAGTTCAAGTTGGCCGACATGGCGCTGGTCATCGAGAGCGCTCGCCTGCTCACGTGGAAGGCGGCCCTCCTGCGCGACGCCAAGAGACCTTTCACCAAGGTAGGCACAAGCCGTTGCTAAAACATCCTGCCTTGGGCCCTTTCTCAATAAAATCCTCGTCTCCAGGAAGCTGCCATGGCCAAACTGGCCGCCTCCGAAGCCGCCACCTTCTGCTCCCACCAGGTACGGCCGCTCAACTTTGCAGTTGATCTCCTTGCATGACCAATGTCCTAACCACAGGTGGGTAGAGTAGCCAAAACAAAGAGCAAATCCGTAAAAAATATAACCCAACAGCACATTCCAACAACACTCCGGGTTTCCCAACAGATTAAGTGGAACAGAGTATGCTCTGAGTGTATTTGCGAACACACTTTTAGTAGCAAAGCTGGGCACTTGACCCTTTTTTGCCGGTCAGTCCCCCGCCCTCCGGCCACTATCTCGGCACGGTTCCGGCCTCGACCCTCCGGCCTTATTCCTAAAAATTGTCGGCTCAATTTTTTGGGTTATGTCCATCCCTTTCTGATCCAATTTGGTCCAGTTTGTCCCAGCTGTTTTTAGAGTGCAATCATTCGTCATGAAACCTGTGTAACCCGCGGCGTGGCCTGTTGCCCATCAGGCCATCCAGGTCCTGGGTGGGATGGGCTATGTGACCGACATGCCCGCCGAGCGCCACTACCGTGACGCTCGCATCACGGAGATCTACGAGGGCACCAGCGAGATCCAGAGACTGGTCATCGCGGGACAGCTACTCAAGGAATACGCGGCCTAGCCGGACCCTCGCCCAAATACCTCCAAGCGGTGATTGGAACATGAACAATGTCAACAGAACATGAGGATATGCCCATAACCAACACAAGATCTGCCTTTTTTTCCCCTTCCACTAAACGTTAGACTATTTGGTTTCTGTTTACCATGTGTGTGTGTGGGAAGAAAAAAAACACTTGATTTCACACAAGATTGATCGTTATTGTGTTTAGGCAACAATTGGCGCCCTAAGCACCTGGACAAGTGATGTGTGCCTCAACCACAATTGTGATTGTGAACATGCTAAATGATGTGAAATGAAATGGAAATATATACTTGAATAAATCGCCTTTTTGTAATGTGAAAATAGAAATTACTACTTTCCTACAGAGATTACTGATATAAATGAAACTAAAACAACAACAACAAAAAACTATTTGAAGCTACCTCGTTTTTGGCTGTTAATTGCCCCCCCCCCCCCCCCCCACCCCAACAGTCAAAACTTTGGAGCATGGTGTGCATTCATCTGATTAATTATTTTCCCACGGACGCGAGACTAATCCGAAAACCACGTTTTCACTTGCAGAGTACATGGAACATATTAAAAAGAAAACGTTTGACTACAAAAAATGTTTAGCATTTTTCTCTTGCATCACTTGTATACGTGAAGTAGTTTTCGAATAGTTAATTTCATACTTTTACTTAAGTAACAAGCTGGGGTTGATACTGAAACTTCTACTAAAGTATTTTGAAATGCAAAGATATATAATTCTACTTGAGTGATGAACGTTAATACTTTTGACAACACTGAAAATACCAACGCTATTCCATTCGTCATCGTCTGTGGACCAGACGCGCTTTGATGACGTATATTTGAACGCGCTATATTTTGGTAGCATAACTGCTTGACTTGACTGCGAGGGGGTAAATGTTCGCCTTTGGTTTAATCGTCTCAGTTGACACTTATCGGCCTGGCCTGGCCTATTTAGGCTTAGTTTAGTTTCGCCTAACCTACACTATCGTGGCTCGCTAGCCGCCAACAGAGACGCGTTTGTGGAAATCGTTCGAATATGTGCGCAAAAGGGACTGCAGAGTTTGAGGGGGAGCTTTGTGAAGCAAAAGACGACAAGGAGCGGCAACGTCGCCAACTACTCGATGCAAGAGTTGTGCTTCACACAGCAGGTTTGCTCGCTTTCTGCCTCTCACGTGATGACTAACTGCAGTACTTTCTTGTTACCAATATTCTCGTGATTGTTTTTTTCATGAGCCTGGACATTAAAAAAATGCAAAGGCGTATTTATATAATGCGCTGCATTCCGTTCGCAAGGTAACGCTTTGGGCGTTGCATGATTGTCAATACATTTTAAAGGAAGACCGAATCCAGAAAACAGTTCGAAACGTAAAATTGATGTGACGTCTGTATTGAGGCGCTGAACTGAAAGGGAGAAACTCAAGCACAATTTGCACGTGTTTAATGGTTTTAAAACTTTTTTATACCAAGTCCTACGTTTAAAAATAAAAGTTCATCAACGACAAGCAAGCTTTATTCATAAAAAGTATAGGATTGTCAACGCCGTGCTTTAAAATAGGAAAATATAAACACAACTTAATTCATCCATCCATCCATTATCTAAACCGCTTCTCCTCGCTAGGGTCGCGGGGGGGGGGGCGCTGGAGCCTATCCCAGCTATCTTCAGGCAGTAGGCGGGGGACACCCTGAACTGGTTGCCAGCCATTCGCAGGGCACACGAAGACGAACAACCATCCACGCTGGCACTCATATTTAGGGGCATTTTAGAGTGTCCAATCAACCTGCCATGCATATTTTTTGGAATGTGGGAGGAAACCGGAGTACCTGGAGGAAACCCACGCAAGCACGGGGAGAACATGCAAACTCCACACAGGATGGCCGGAGCCGGGATCGAACCCACAACCAATGCCGTCTCAAACTGTGAGGCCATCGTGCTAACCAGTCGGCCACCGTGCCACACCCACAACCTAATTATTCAGCTAATAATTTATTGTACATGAACGCTACATATAAAAGGAACTTCAATATATATTTTTAAAGTAACCAGTTAAATATTAAATCCAAATTTATATTGTACTTACATTTTTTATACATCTGAAGTTGACTCAAAAAGGAATGTTTTCAACTACAGAAACCCAAGTTCATGATCAACACTTCTACGGACTCATAGTTGGTAAAACTTAATATTCACCTGTAAATAAACTCCTCCCAAATACCAGATACACTGAAAACAAATACTTTGAGTGCAATGGCATGAAAAGAAATGCCCAAGAGGGCAACAGAGCAAGCTGAACTGATGTTTACACGTCCATCTTTTCCAATATTTTGTTGTCATATTGCAATATGAGCCGCTTTGTTTTTAAAAGAAAAAAAAGTTCAGTGTTATGTTTCCGCCACCATGCAGCCCTACTCCAAAATCAACAAAAATCACCACGTCAAAGTCACAGGGTGACATGTATTTTGTCTATTTGTCTCCTGCAGATGTCGGTGAAAAAACAACGTCGCTTCCTGTTGGAGGGGAAGCTATAGCGTGCGCGTCCGCTCATGTGAAAGAACAGGAGGAGGAGGAGGAGGAGAAGCAATGGCCTCCTCACATTAAGGAGGAAGAGCAGGAGGAAGCTGTCACCAAGTCGCCATGCACTGGTGTACCTCTCAAGAGTGAAGATGAACATGAAGATGAAGGTCCAAGTGAGGCCAGCGGTGGGGCGGAACCTCTCAGCTGCAGCAATCCAAGTCAATACGCGACAACAGAAGGTGTCGGGCAATCTCCTGTTGAGCAACTCTTGGCACCACTGTCAGATAGTGACAACGCAACGTCACGCTCTTCTCACACGCATGACGAGGAGGAGAACAGTGAAGAGTCTGAAGGTCATGTGACATGTCACCCTGACAACAAATGCAGGGAAAGTACAGAGTGTGGGAAAACTTTGGGCTCCAAGTCTCATTTGAAGAAGCATCTAACGATGCACACAGGAGAGAAACCTTTTGCATGTTCATATTGTGGTAAAATTTTTTCTGTGAAGGGAAAATTAGAAATACACACAAGAATACACACTGGAGAGAAACCTTTTGCTTGCCCAATTTGTGGTAAAAGATTCACTCAGAAGGGAAACTTAAAAACACACATAATAACACACACTGGAGAGAAACCTTTTGTCTGCTCAGTTTGTGATAGACGTTTTTCAGTGAAGGGAAAATTGGCAATACACACGAGAACACACATCCGATCTTTTGTCTGCTCGGTTTGTGGTCAAAGATTCTCTTGCAAGCAGGATATAAAACTCCACATAAGGGAACACGCTGTTTGGAAACCTTATTTATGTGCACAATGTGGTAAAAGTTTCACTGCAAAAAAATATTTGAGAGAACATTCTGCAACACACAGTAGTGAGAAACCTTATACATGCAAGGTTTGTGGTAAAAGTTTCCTTAATAAGGGAAATTTGACAACGCACACATTTATACACACTGGAGAGAGACCTTTTACCTGCTCCGTTTGTGGTCAAACATTCACTCGAAGGGACCATTTGGCAAACCACACGAGAACTCACACTGGCGAGAAACTTTATACATGCACAGTTTGTGGTAACAGTTTCTTTAATAAGGGAAATTTGACAACACACACCAGAATACACGCCGGCGAGAGACCTTTTGCCTGCTCGGATTGTGGTCAAACGTTCACTCGAAGAGACCATTTGACAAGCCACACAAGAACGCACACACGCTAAGGAACGTCTTGATCTGCTCAGTTTGTCAACAGTTGTGAAAATGTCGACGTTTACATGTCAGCGTGTTGAACTGATCGCAAGTGACTTTCTGGTGCCTTCGAGAAGGCTTTGCCTGAGCATTCGGATGGGCTTTGTCCGATGTTTTGCTGACACACAAATCAAAACTTGGACTCTTGATGTCAAGATGGAAACGTGTAAATGGGATCCTGAATAAAATACAACTCTTCAAACAGCGAGACACACTCACTGAAGACTGATTTTGTTATTTGGTGTTGCTGAGGCGTGGCACGTTATTGATAGTAAATTAAGTAAATTGCACCTTATAATCGTGTGTGTGCGCTCAGATATTTGTGTTCGATGAAATGAAAATTTGGATATCACTAATTTCTCTAATTTCACTTTAAAGAAGAAGTTATGGTGTTCTGTCCCAGTGGTCCTACTTTCAACCATGTTGACCTTTGCCCCCTGGCGTCCAAAGATGTAAGTGAGGGCTTATATGGCTCGAATTTGGAAATGTTGAGACAGGGACATTTTTAAGAAATGATTGAGCTCAATTGGCAAAAGCCAGGGTCATAACGGAAGTAAAAAATATTTTTCAAATCACCTCAAGATCACAGAAGAAGACAAATTAATACTAAGACAACTCCAGCATAAAATGGATGAACTTTACTGTTGTAAAGCTTGAGGGTGCTTTTGTTAGGTCCGTGAAAAAAAAAATTACTTGAGGAGAGAGAGGAGAATTCAATTTTTTTTTCCTCGCTTTGAAAAACACCACTCAAAAATGAACAGAATTTATCAGTTAAATATCAATGGTACAATCACATATGATGCAAAAAAACGTTTTGGGGTTCTGTGGTGACTTATGCAAATTTTATGGCTCAAACTATAATGCAGAGAACAGTGGATTCAGTGAGAACTCCACCTACTGTGGACGAACTTGTGAAATCCATTGCTTGGCTTAAAAATAACAGATCCTAACTGATGGTTTGGTTTCCAAGTTCAACAAATCTTTTTTTTAGATCAACTCTCTCCATTTCTATTGCAAATATTTTAGGAAGGTATAAAGCAGGAGTGTCAAACTCAAAAACACAGTGGGCCGAAAAGTAAAACTTAACACAGCCGCGGGCCAACATTTAATTTTTTAAGAATAATATAAATGCAAATTTTTTTGTAGAATTTTTTTTATCAGAAGTGGTTTTATTAATGCAATACAATGTATAGTTTTTTAAATGACTTATCATTTTGAATGTTGCTATTATATAGAATGTAAAATGGTATAGTAGCATTTGCTATAGCCTCGCGGGCCAAATATACTTACACTCCGGGCCACATATGGTAACACTCCGGGCAAAATTTGGCCCGCGGGCCAGAGCTTGACACCTTTTATATAGAGAATGAAGTCTTCTTAAAGCCTCATAACATTAATTCCTAAACCCGACAAAGACACATCAAAAATTGGAAACATATTGGTATGTTGAATACTTGTATTTCTAACTCCTGAAAAAATGTAGCTTTTGGGATTTTTTTTTTGCGACACCGTTAAAGCCTTATACACTAATGCAAATACCTCTATTAAAATGAAAAATGTCACAACAGATTTAAGTGTGGTATACGTGAAGGCAGACGGAGATTGGTAATATGTGTTTGACGCAACAACAAAAATGTAACATGAAGATTTGTCCTCTCTTTCCAAAGAATTTTGTCTCCATTTTACATGTTGTGTCATATTGGAACCGCTTTGGAACATATATAAGTTGGAAAGAGGTCTGGTCCATCCCAAATAGGTATTTGCTCACTAGGTGAAGGAAGTGACATTTAAAAGTGACAATGATGTGAGTTGCTCTTTTATTGGCACCCAAGCAGAGACGGACGGTTCAACACTTGTTTTGGATCTGCTCATACTCTCGGACTGTCCGAGTCGGACATTGTAGAGGGATTTCAGTTAATTTGTCAGTTTGTTTCTTTGTAAAGATTTTTCTTTAAGGTGGGAAAATATTGTTTTCCTTTTTTTTCCGTAAGTCTGTTGTTGAAGATGCTATTTCCAGAATGCATTTGGTACTACTTGGGGCTAAAAATTTTATTCATAAATGTAAGTATGGCAATCATTTAGCCGACCTTTTTACACTTTCTCATTGATACAGTTTCCTATATTAAACATTTAAATGGCTCAAGTAACATGAAGGCTCTGAAAGCTTTAAATAATTGTAAAACTTTAAATTCAGTTAAATGTACCCCTGTCATTAGATATTTTAATTTATTTGTTTATTCTTTCAGTTGTACACTACTATATTGTTATTTTATCTTTCGAATAGGTTAGTTTATTGAACATATTCTGTTCTGTACTTGTTCTTTGCTTGAATAAAGATATTTAAAAAAAAAAGTGACGATGATGATGATGATGATGAACACAAGATGGCGGCGATGAGGATTTTCTCAGGTAGCTTCTGGCCTGCACGTGCGAATCCGTTCGTGTAAACAACAGGACGACGTCGACGAAAGCCAACAAACGTATGCAGGTGACGCGCACACACGCACGCGCAGTATTTCTCCGCTAGTGATTCACGGCACGTATATGAACACGCACACACCTTGACACGTACGTGCTCATGCTCACGCAGGATATGCTATCACACCCAAACACGCAGACGCTCACGTTGGCCGATAGCTGGGTTATGAAATTGGTGCATTTTGTCTAATGCCATTATGGGCGGGGCTTCGCTCACTCATCAGAAGAAATTCTAAAGGCGTTGGAATAAGGTTTCGAATTAGGATGAAGGTTTATAAATCGGGGTTTATTCTAGGATTAGGGTTCAAAGTAGGGTTTCAAACTAGGGTTTTAAATTTTAAATTACATTTTTAAATTGGGGTTGTATTTTGATGTACAAAAAATGCGCGCACACGCTCACATTTAAATACACTGTAAGTCAAATATTGAAACCCATTTATAATTACAATACAATTCAACCTTATTTACATTTCATTCAACAATTGAAGCTGTAACAACAAAGCGCTTAGCGCAGAGTAAAAATATAAACACACACACTTAGACACACGATATCCACAAACTCGCACTAAAGTGCACGCCCAAACATCGCCTCACACACGACACAGGTTTAACACAAACACATGGGTGATGCACACTTGCGCATTCACAGGACCTCATACACACTCACAGGTATGTCTGACAAGATGGCGTGTGCGTGTGTGCGCAGGCGTGATGGCGTTTATGTGTGGCTTCTCGCGCTCACGCAGCGGCTCGCGCTCGCCCGCTCGCCAGGATTCCTGCGAGCGCGTCAGCGTGTCGGAGCTGGAGCGACTTTTGAGCAGCGGCAAGACCGCCTGCAACCACGCAGATCAAGTCTGGCCCGGACTCTACATCGGAGACCAGTCAGTTCGCACACGCAGTCGCTTCACCCTGAATACGACGACAATCCATGGGGTTATTTTGCCTTGGTTTGTTTGACCCCACATTGGGTTATTTTCAACCCAGCCGTTTTCAGGGTGTCTGATCCAATCTGATTTGATGTCTGAATCATGGTGAACAATTGCATTTTTAACATCACTAAAAAAAAATTTTTTTTCCCCAGGAAAATGGCTACGCAAATGATAAAGCACATTGAAATGTCTATTTTTCCACCATTTCATAAACGAAAATTTGATGGCAAACAGCATTTTCGGGAAAAACACTTAAGAAGTGTCGATTGTTTTATTCATGAATAAATGTGTTTCGTTGGTCAAGTACCACTTTTACATGTCAATATACTTGATCAAAACATGTAACGATGCCACAATTCGAATTCGACCGTTTTGGGCGGATTTATGGTTTCAATTAAGTGGCTTTTGTGCTGCTCCTTCGTTGGCCACTTGGGGGCAGTATAAGGCAAGGCAACTTTAGTTCTCGACCACGTTTCATACTCAAGGTAAAACCATGTGCTTCGCGTGATTGAAAGTGCAATGTTGCAAAACATTGACTTAAATAGGTTTCAATAATGGAAAAAAATGTTTCACCTACTGGAGCAAAATGTTTGTTTCCCTCCGTTTTGTTACGTACAAAAATCTGCTTTCTTTCAGAAACATGGCGTCGGACCGTCGCGAGCTTTCGCGCGTGGGCATCACTCACATCGTGAACTGCGCGCAGAGCCGATGGCGTGGCGGCGGCGGCGACTGCTACGCCGGAATGAACATGACCTACCTCGGCATCGAGGCGCATGACTCGCCCGCCTTCGACATGAGCAAAAACTTTTATCCTGCCGCCGACTTCATACACAAAGCGCTCAGTGGAGGAGGTGTGTGTACAGTGCATGCCCGTGTTGGCGTGCAAGTGTGGCCAGTGGACGTTTCGTTTATGAACAGTCAATGCATGAGTGTGTCCGGGTATCTATTTATAGCTGTGTGTGTGGGGGGGGGGGCTCGAAATGACGCGTAATAAAAACAAAAAATACTGTATGTATTGATAAAGTCAAAACTGAGTTTTTTTTCTTTACCATTGTGTAAATACAAATGAAATGCATTAAAGACAGCACAAACACGCTCAACTCCGTTGCGTTACATGCGCATGGAGTCAAAGAAACTTCTAGTACCATTGCTTCATGAAGTTCGGGGCCTACTCAGTAAGTGAGGAGGTCATCTGCATTTCCCTTTAAAGTATTTAATTACATTCGTGTCAAGGTCCCGAGATATGTACGGCATTACTAAACTCGGTAATATAAAAATTGATTGTAACTCCATATATTACCTGCTAACTGCCAAAATGTAATATATTAGTGTACCGCGTATCCCCAATACTGGTTTGTCCACTCTGTATACGCATGTCAGTCCATGTGAATGTATATAGTGTGTGGAAATTGTAGGGGTCTGTTTTCGCGTGCACGCAAACGTGCATTCGCGTAAGTGTGCGTGGCGAGCTAAGTGTTCGCATAGCAACAAAGTGCTTGGAAGAGGAGCAATGGTTTGTTAGCAGATCTGAGCAAATGCTAACGTGTCCGCGACGCAATACTGTGACTGCATGCATGTGTGCGTGTTTGTGTGAAGAGTGTATGATCGTGTGTTTTTGTGACTTGTGTATATTTGTGTGTCATTTTGTGTGTACGTTGCATCGTTGTGTTTTCCAGTGTAACGTGACCATGTACTATCGTGTGTGTTTAATGTGTAAATAAAGTTGTATTGTATTGTATGTGAGTGCTGTGCTGTGCCATATAATTTGTGTGTGAGTGTACATCCGCCATAATATGTAGTACTACTATGCGGGGGTATGTGATTGTGTGTTTATGCGTGTGCAATGACTGACAGTTGTGTTGTGGTGGCGCACAGGCAAGGTTCTGGTTCACTGCGCGGTTGGTCTGAGCCGCTCGGCCACGCTGGTCCTAGCCTACCTGATGATCCGGCAGAACCTAACCCTGGTGGAAGCCATCAAAACCGTCAAGGACCACCGTGGGGTCACGCCCAACCGAGGATTTCTGCGCCAGCTCAGCGGATTGGACGGCATCCTGCGTGAGAGTCGTCGCGCGGCCGCCGCGCAGACCAGCTAATGCTAAGAGAATGCTAACGTCACAGTATGCGTACATACGACCGAAAACAATATCAGCTAAAAACTGCCCAAATGACCAAGTGCTCAGTCAGGTTAGCGCTAATGCTAAGGAAAAACAACAACCAGCCTGAGCTCATTTTTCATCAGCTAGATGAAAAAATTGACATCACAATTACCTCCATCTCGGTGTTGATGAACCGGTTTTCTATTCAGACGTTCTTTGCTAATTCTCAACACAGAAGCTGATTAGTTTAGCCAAGATGTGACCAAACACACTGCTGGATTTGTAGATCAATTTATGTTGATAGATAGTGTCAAGTACTCATGTTTGTGTTTTTCTTCACATGCTTGGAAAACACGTCACAAATGTATAAGTGTTAGCATCGCAACAAAGTCCTTGAAGAGGAGCTCTGATTTGTTAGCAGAAATAAGCAAATGTTAAAGGCTAATACGTCCACAAGTTAATTGGGTGACATCAAAACATTCCAGATTAATGATATCTGCTACTAAATGCCCGGAAGAAAATGTCAGACAGCGAGGTTTGTGCTAATACTCATGAGAAACATCAAGCTAATGCTAATGAGCGTGAGCTAACACTCAACTATTGAATCAAAATTTTACTTTTCAAAGTGCTTTCGCAATGAACCAGTCTCGGTTTTACGTATCACTGAGAGACAAAAATTGGGAGCCATCGGCAACTGCCAACCACCTACCAAAATGTCTTTTGAAGCCATATTCTAAACATAACAGGAAGGCCACCATTTTAAATTTAAGTTCCCCATCGTGCAAGTAGACTGCGGCCAGCGCTACAAGGGCCTTTTACAGCTGCTTGCATTTTTTTGGGGGTGTTTTTTTAGAGACTTGTTCTTGTATGTATTTGGAGAAACGAAGCTAATTAGCTTATTATTATTAACTTATGTAAACAGCAAACTATTTGTACAGTATAGTCAATGTTAATAGTCAAATGCTCATTTGATTGTTTTTCACCAGTAAAACCTCTTGAGGACTCACGCGGTCCAGTTACCCAATGTGAACTTGAATATACTGTAGTGCAAGCTGACCTGGTTTCTTGCTATAACTAATCAATACCTTTGTCATTTTCAGAGCTGGGCACTTGACCCTTTTTTGCTGGTCAGTCCCCCGCCCTCCAGCCACGATCTCTTTACCGTTCTGGTCTCGACCCTCTGGTCTTATTCATCAAAATTGTCAGCAGGTGGGAGGTGCGCGTTCCGTGAGCTCAGAATAAAGAAATGCAGACATGCTTGAACGTACACTGCCGTCTCACGTCTCTTTTTACACAAACAGTTGATAGTGCCGCTTTTGACGGGTTTTGAGGCAATTTTTGTCATTTGCCCATTTTGCCGTTTTAATTGTCTAACTTAGACCAGAAGAACACATACGTTGGAACGGCAATCGTCGGAATAAATTCAACTATTGTGGTGTTTTACGCACAGACATTTAAGGGAATATGCCCATAGCTAAGAACCTCAAATTCGTCGCGATCGCCCAGCCCGAGGACAGCTTGTACGTTAGCATGTTAGCTTCCTAGCTCTCGTGTTATCGTGGTTTATAACAGAACTTAAAACTGCCGAAATTGATGTTTGTGTTAGCTGGCCACTTGGGGACCGAGATATGTCCTTTGTGTTCACATCAGTACATTTTCATATTTGTAAAATTATAATTTTGTGCTCCACTGTGTCACAGTTTTGTGCTATTTCAACTTAAGCGTGAAAAGCAAACGTGCTCGTCTTGATCTGTGGACGTCAAACGTGTTGTGTGGTTCTGTGCTGTGATTGGCTGTCACTTTAAATTGGACGTTTTTCTGTTTTAAGAAAGATTTTTTTTTTTTTATTGTTTCTGATGCCTTACAGTTTGATTTTTAGACTTGGATTTCTGTTTTTATGGTGAACATTTTTTATTCCAAACTGCCTGCTTTGAATAAACATTTCCTGTTAGTCACAAAATGAATGTTTCACATTCACTTGTATTTTCATGTTAAAAATTCGGAATTGTTTTCTGTTGTTAAAATATTCCAAGATGGATTGCATTGTAAGCAAAAAGCATTTATCAAATGAAACGAGAAGTACCGTGCACAGTAATAACAAGTGTTTGTGTTTACTGGTTTTATATTATTCTCACATTATATTCATACATCTTAGTTTAAATGTGTTGAATTCCGGAGACTGTTCATTTGCACTCCACATTTGCACCACACAACACACTGCATATCCAAGTGATAGCCCTTCACATTTTTCTACACTAATGAAGCACATCTGACACATACACCGGAGAGCCAAAGACATAACAAATTTGACACAAGGCTGGCGCACACACACATCCAAAAAATTGAGATCTGGACACCCATACACACCCACACCAAAGATAAAATTGTAGGGTGCCAGAAGACGGCGACCTTGGGCAGTGGCATAAGCCACGGGACCAGAAGGTGGCCTTGTACCCGTGAGACAGAGGATGAGGGAAAGAATGATTTCAACCGACATTACATATGATGGAAAAAAATCTTTATAGTGAGAGGGACCCTATAAAAATGTGAGGGCCACATTTTAGTGCCGCCATTTTCTGATTGCATTCATCTTGGATGCGGGTCCTCGCGAGCATAAGAAAAGCAACCCAGAATTTGGCCTGTACTATTTCCTGAATTCCAGAGAATTGAGTCTCTCTCTCGCTAAAGTTAAACAGCACACAACAAAAATAAGACATTTGTTGGAATAATAAATTGGTTTTAATCCTCATCTTCCAGCTCCAGCAAATGAACAAAGCAATCGCAGGTACAATCAATGATAATAATGATACAAAATAAATAGAAAGCAATGGCAATTAAAATGTGTGTTACAAAATATGTGCAATAGTTTACATCATAAAAACTTGTTTTCTAGTAAATTTGCAGTTCAATAATTTTTCACCTCCAAATCAAAGTCAACATTTTTGTTGCGGTTTTCAGAACCTCAGAGTGTCTGTTAGAAAAAAGATTGGGAGGGTTCAACAGGGGGGTATAATGAACAGGAGGAAAAAGAACAAGAAGAAGACGGAAATATTCACAACGAGCGTCAAGGTGACATTTCCAAACCGGAACGATGGAATGTGGGCGTCATCTCAGTGGTCCAACATGTTCACCTCAAATATGGGAAGCCGATTGAGCATTTATTCCACGACCTTTATACCCACCCTAAGGTCCATGCACTAGCACAGTACAAAGCTAGAAGTACAAATATGTTACTTATGAGGCAAACTGTGATCTGCGCAACACAACCGGTGAAGTGCTAGATGTGAGATAGTAACATGTTATTTTTTTAGAAATGGAAATTGAAAGTCACTGTTTGTACTTGTATTCTGCAATTGTCAACTAGTGCACGTTTGCCTGACTCGCAACATGTAAATCTAGTACCAGTCTGCAAAAATTGTCCAACTCATGAGGACAGAGAGCCTCGTGGTACGTGGACCTTAAGCTGGTTATCTAGGAATACATTTTCATGTGGCTTTCAAGCAACAAACTTGGCCCACTAGTAGGACAAGTAAATGTTTCTAGTAAGGCAAAAGTATGCAATAGTTGACAACGGCCTATGACAAGCACGACTAGTGCCAAAATCCTACTAGTAATCATCTTCACATGAAACTAGCAGTTTACAAAAGCTGTTACAGCATGTAGGTTAAAAGAGGCACAAGTAATAGAAAATAAAAAATAGTAGTAGTTGTAACGGAAATTTCCTACACTATAGTAGAACGATATCAGCAGTGGCTCTCTACTGGGGGAGCTTGTTGACCTACTGGTGAGTAGAAGCACCAGTGGCCAAGGCCAAACTGTGGCAGGATTTTGACCTTCTGGAGCTGGATTAGAAACATCTGAACAAGGTTGGCGTTTCCAACCGGACAACTACTGTACAAGTTACAGTTAGTGTGGCAAAAACAGGTGTCGTCTGTGTGAGACGCTAACTCGAAGAATTTTCCATTGTCACAAGTAGTCTTAGTGTTGTGCACGTCAGTGTCGTACCTTGTAGTGTCACATTTCTACGACATTATCATTTATAGTGACTGTAACAGCTATGCTAATTTCCAATCACCAGTCTTAAGCATTTAGCATTTTCTGTTAGCATTAAGCTAGCAAACTTCATTTCAAAGTTGCTCGAAAGCCATTTGAGCAATGAATTCAAAATCCTTGACTTCCCAGTTGGGAACTAGCGAACGGTTTTGCCTCACTACTAACATGCTGTTGTGCTACTCATGTGCCAAACTTGTCCTACGAGTGAAAATAGTGTACATGTTATTACATGGACCTTAAGCACGATACCAGGGATCGAAAATAAACAGCGTTGCACAATTCAGGGTACTGCTTGAACAACAGTAGCGCACTAGTAACGTTTTTTTTCCATTTTTTTTTTTCACTTGTGTGGGATGTTTCTGCACACTAGGGGTGGGGTGGGGGGGCAAGAACTAGTGAGGCTAATCTACAAGTATGCATTTTAATATGACTAGTAGGGTCCAGGAGGCTACTAGTGCAGTTGGTACCACTGTATCTTAGTGTTGTTGAGAGGCAACAATTATCAATCAGCTGAAGTTGTTGTTAAAGTGCTTTATAAACAAAATGGAGGTGAGGAAACATAAAATAACCAAATCAAATCAAGCTGCTAACATCTAGCAAGAGATTGGGGGGGGGGGCTCCCCTGCAGCCATCCAGGGGCCTAATACTTTTAGTCCTGCAGCATAGCAGTTTACTAGTAAGGTTTCAATGCATGTCAGTAAGCCAAGAGCTACGAGCGAGTGGTGGCGGAATTAGCAATTTAACACGGTTAAAAGCTTCAAAACGTAGATTTGGCATGATATAGACCTTTTAACTAAATGGAATATTTTCAAATTGTCCACATCTAGCAAATAATCCAGCGTCTCTCCTGCTAGTGGTGTGACTCCTCCAGTACAGCAGTTGACGAGTAAGCCTTAAATGCATGTTATTAGCCCAAAGGCAGCATTTGGGATGGAAAATGTTAACTCGTAACATACGTAGTTGTTCTACTAGTGCGCTGAACAGTTTTACTGGTGAGGACAAACGACAGCAATTTGGACACGTTTAACGCTTCCTTGCCATTCTGCAGCAAACGCTGCAGTCTTGTCATGTTCCATGAAAGGATGCGAGTGACACATGAAGACGGAAAAGACGACGACAGCAAAGACAAAGAAGACGACAAAGAAGGAGAGGACCGAGAAGAAGAAGGTGGTGAAAGGCGCTCAGTTGTTCTCAAAGAGCGACAGGAGGTCGTCGCTGCTGTTACTGGGCAGGTCGGGCGGACCCAAGTAGGACAAAAGCTCGTCCGGGTTTGTCAGCTCGGGTAGAAGCTATAAAAAAATGTGGGGGAAAAAAAGTCACTAAAAAAATAAATAAATAAAAAACACAGTTCAACAATCAATCAGTCAATTTGCATTGAAGGACAGCAATTTGTTTTAGCTGAGGTTGTCTTTAAAAGTGCACATGAAACAAAATTGACATGAGACAAATTCAAATAAGAACTCAATTACATTAAATACAAGCAACTGGCTTACATCTAGCGAGTGATCGGCCGCCTCTCCACCGGCCCCTCCCGGGGGGCCCCCCAAACCGAAGGAGCCCTCGGCGTGCAGCCGGGCATTATGGGAAGCGGCGCCGCTCCTCTCCTCGCCGAGATTCTGGTTGCCATGCTGCGGGAGCAAGGCATTATGGGACGGGTGCGGTGCCTGGCCGTGTGGGAAAACAAGCACAATGTGGGAGCATGTAGGACAGTTGGCCAGCACCTGCGTGTGGCAATCGCCAGGTCACTAAACGAATGTTTGCTTCGTGGCTCGTGGCGGCACTAACAAGGCAGCAGCAAGAGAGACAGTCAACGGTTCGATTTGAAAGACAGTCCACCCCCATATGATAGATTTTGAAGTGTTTGAATGTTTTTGTTCTTTTTTTTATGACTTTTTTACCAGCAAGTCCGAATTCAGACTTACACGCCTTCAGCGTCGTACCACAATGTGATGCAACAATTGCACGACATTATCGTTTTGAATTGCTAGAATAACTATGCTAACTTTTGAAGTCACCATTAAGGTAGCAAAAGTTCATTTTGAACTTTACAAGCCTGTAAAGTTCAAAATCTGATTTCAAAATCTTACACCACGGAGAGGAAAGTTTTAATAACCCGCCAAGTTTGAATTTATTTACTAATCTATCACGTTGTCAAGTTTTTTTCAGATGAACCATCAATTATGTGAGCATTGGATCAAAAATTATTTTGCATTATTCAACAAAAACACCAGTACTAAAGTCGCATTTGAGGAGGAAGTCATTTTTTAACTCTACTTGGAGTCGCCATTAGCACATTCTATACTGCAGTTTGTAATAATTCAGTAAGTCACAAATGAGCTGGCAACACTAACGAAGGGGATCAAGTTCTTGCATATCGTGAGAGGGGCGATTGATGCATAAGCAAAAGTGCGTCACAACGCTTGGTTTAAGCTTCGCCCAAAAAGAAAACCAGCCAATCTAAAATGATGAAAAACAGCTTATCAAAGGCCTCTTTATACAGCCGAGGCCGCATTGCATCACGTGAGCGACACGTTGTGCTGCGCGGCATGACGTAAGAGTGCTTCGTCTGGCTCACCTGCTCAGCCTGGTAGGATAGCGGCGGTCCGGAGGAAGGGTACTCCCCCAGGGTTGGCGTGCCGGGAGTGTTGGGGAATTCGGGGAAACCCGACTGGCTGGGGAAGCCTCGGCTCCCTGAGGAAAAAGAGCAACAATGTCAGGAGAAAGAAAAAAAAAAAACAAAGCACAGGCGGAGTACCGGATATGCAAAAAATAAATTTATTAATTAAAACAAAACGAAAAAAATAAAATTAGAGGCGATTTTTTAAAATGAATTTTAGTTTTGATTTCCATTGTTTCTGTGAATATTTAAAAAAATAACTACGAGACTATTGCAGTTTAAGTTGCTTCTAAGAAGTATTTAATAGTTAGTTTTTCAAAAAGTAATTTTTGTCCAGACATTATCAGCATTTATTCCAGAAAATTGTTTGATTTTTACTGATGATTGCGTCTTTGAGAGAAAAAAATGTTTGACTTATTACATTTAATTTAGGGTTGGTGGAAGGTGGCGGTTCTCTCACCGGGTCTGTTGTAGTCGGGGCTGGCCCTGCCGCCCCCGGCTGGCGGTGGCACGGCGCCAGCGTACGGCGAGGAGACGGGCCCCAGCGCGGCGATCATCTCCATGACGTTGGGCAGCAGCATGTGACTGGGGCTGACCGTGCGACAGCGTTTGAGCGCCGGCCCGTCGGGCTCCTCTTTCACATGCAGGTCAGGCTTGACCGGAACCGGCCGCCAGCCACACAGCGGGTCGATGGTGATCTCCTCGTAATCGGAACTGGCGGACCGACATGGCAAATGAATGCAGGGCAAAGTGGCAATTCCGGAGAGGGATGCCAACTTACTTCTGGATGTAGACCAGGATCCCCAGCATGTACTGGTCCACCTCCAGACCCTCCAACAGAGCTGTCTTACTGAAACGACAGCAGCACATTCAATTACATCATCATCAGTCGGTTCAGTTTCCCTTGATTTTCTTAAATCGTCACTTGAATCTGGGCTGCCTTTGGATCTAAACTCTCAGACATGATGATAACTTTTTTTTAGGGCCCGACTGATAAATTTGGCCAACATTGACCTTTTTTTTTTTTTTTTGCACATTAACACATTACAACATAACACCGAGCATAAGACAATGACATTTAAACTAGTCTCTTTGTTGTAAAGTTAAATACTCAAGTAAATTACAAGATATTGTAAAACAGTCATACATTCCACCTGTTACTCATATCGTTAGTGTTGTACACATTCAGGGACCAAAACATGATCTTTAAGTTGTATTATATTGTATTATTTAATTAATTGTCCATTTATCTATATTTTACTTTGTCAAACACCAAAAATACATATCGGTCGGGACCTAAGATCCCCGCCTTAGTTTGAGCCCAGAATAACTGTGACCACCATCATCATCACCACATTCCATAGGAACCTACTTGCAGACTGGACATCTCCACGTTCCTCGTTCACAGTTGAGCTGCAGGTACGACTCCAGGTCGAAACACTACGAAGAGAAGCGGGATTTAAGTGCATACCATGGTCACCTGGGGGCAGTATAATCCATTCATCCAACTATCATCTGATCCGCTTCACCTCGCCTCACAATGGTCACGGACGGCCCAGGTGTGCTGGAGCCCATCCCAGCAGTCGTCGGACATTGGGATTTACTACAAGGAGGGTCACAGCTCCTCAGTAAACTGCCTTAATATTTGATTTTCCACAGAGCATAAGGAAAGGAGTTTGTTATATTCTTTGTCTACACGTGTTCCTCCACTGTGCGTTCAAATATCCAGGGTGTGTAACATTATGACACCTCTGCTTATTTTAAGCCTTCTATGGTGTTTTGGCATGTTTGCTACCATTAAACTAAGTGGATTTGGCATGCGTAGTTTTATAGATATACAACATGCAATTCCCTTTATTTGATGTTTAGCTTGACTTCAACTGAGAGTAGCATAAAACAGCTGGAAGCTCACTTCGACCCCCCGCCAAGAATTGTTCACAAGTTCAGAATCCGAATCATCTTTATTGGCCATCTTTGAGAGTTGCCAAGTTACTTCTTGTTGTAGGGTAAGTTGAGTTCAAAACTATCAAGGCGCTTTCAAACAAGTGCTTTTGCGTGTGTGAATCCAGCATTTGAGTCACATCCGAACCTGTATGTGGCGGCAGTCGTGTCCTCGGGCCGGCAGCTGGATGCGCCGGAAGGTGATTGGACACTTGAGTGACACTTTGATGGCCGTTTGCTCCACGCCGTCCTCTCCGTTTAGCCCGGGGGTCCCGGGGATAGTGCCACTGCTGAAGTTTCTCTTGACTGAAACACACCAACGACCACGACACAATGACATCAGCCGTTTATATCAGGCTGGCATTTAACAAACGGCGACACGATGTTTTTTTTTCCTCCTTCAAAAAGATGTGTGACAATTTGACTTTGGATGATGAACACAAAATTGTGCAGGATTATTATTTTTTTGTTTCTCTCGAATTTAGAAAGAAAACCTTTTGTGAAGGAAATCATCTTGAAATGTTTGATTGTATTTTCCTATCCTGTAGGTGGCAAATTCAAAACTCATAGGCAACAGCTACAATTTCAACACAGGTTTACACAACATAAAAAATATCTAATAACTACAAAAGACATTTTCCCCAACAAATGTGTATAAGATTAATTTTTTTAAGAAAACCAAACATTGTCGTATTTTTTTTTTTATCTGTAGAATGAGTTTGTATTTTAATTAAAGACAGAAAAATGAAATCTGATTGCGCTTTTAATGACATTCCATAAACTACTAGACTGGTCTAGTCATACAAAATACAAGAAGCAATATATATATATATATATATTTTAAAGTAATAGTTCCAGTTGAGAGAACACTTTCAGACCGACTTTGATTCATAAGACGAACATTTAAAATCACGCAGTGGCTACTATTTACGTCAATGTGCATTTAAACACCGTTTTGTCAGGATCTGAACTGAATCGTTGTGCTGCTGCTCTGCTGTAAACAATTGTGCTGTCGAGTGTGCGTCTCACTCTTAGTGATGCAGTGCTCGGCGGGCAGCAGCCGCTTCTTCATGAGGCCTTGCAGCACCGACCTGACGGAAGGCCGATGGACCAGCTGCAGCACGAACAAATGGGACTGCGGAAACAAACGTGCCGTTAGAGAAAATTATTGTGGAAATGGAACACAAATCGTGCTCAAAATAGAATTATGAACGCATGGTTCAGGGTTCAACAGGCTGCCTGAATAACAAGCAAACGCACCCTGCAGGTGGGGGAGCTATGGTATGGTTTCAAGCATCGGTACCGCGATACTTTATACACTTACGCAGCAGCAGGCGGTGACAGTGATCTGCACCGTGTTGCGGCCGGGCTGGCACACTTGCTTGAGGTACAATGCCTTGTGGGAGGTCTTGTTGTCACCGCGCTCGATGGACAAGGGGGTGGCGTTGACGCTCACTTGCACCGAGGCCGGCCAGTTGGTGTTCATCTGCCGGTCCTCGTGATGGTAGCACTTGAACTGCAGCTCCAGATCTGGCCTGCAGAGGGCGGTGACACGGCACAGCACTCAGAGAGGAACTCAAATGTCCCTGTTGCTAACTAGTACTCCAAAGAAATATTCTTGCTACACTTCCATTAGCCCTCATCCAATGTTCATACAATGTAAGTGTAGTGATCTCATAATTCTCTTTTGCAGTGCATCCATTATCATCGACCAAACATCTTAGAAGACCGATCTTTTTCTCAGACTCACTACTGCCCTAGTCCATTCATATTTAACTTGACAGATTTCGACTTGAGAATGCAATGCTAAGCGTCAGACATGGCTTACTGTCGCTGGCACGTCGTGACCTGACAACATCTCCATCGTGAGGCGTTACATCGTGTTGATAGGCATAATATGATCTTATTGTACCGAGTCGACTGCTCATTTACTTGACAACGGAATTGGAGTGAAACACGTATTCATTGCAGTTAGAGTCACTCACATATTAAACCACAGGTGGAGTGAATCACATTATTTGGTATCATATCGCTTTGTATTTGGAGGGTCACACTGAAATTGCAGTTCATCGTACGGCATCTGGGTTAAAAAGTGAATCTTGTGCCTGACCTCATCATGAGCGTTTTGTAGACAGAGTCTCGAAGTTGGAAGGCATGGTTACTGACGGCCAAGTTGTGCTCCAGTCTGAAAGGCTCCAACACCACGCCGTCCCGCACCGGGAAGGTCAGGCGGAGGTCGTCGCTTGGGTTACCTTGACCAGGAACAAACAGCACCAGAATGCTCTAATGACATCTACTACTGTTATTAGGGAGCCAGTCTCGCTGACAATAGAGAGGAAGGGGGGGTAAAAAAAAAAAAAAAAAAAAAACGGGACTACTTGGCAGCCTTGTAAAAAAAAATACATAAATAAAAAATATATATAAATACAATTAGCATACAGTTTGCTTATATTTAACATTTTTCAAAAATAAATCTCAATCTAATGATTAGGGAGCCAGGAACAAGTGAATTATTCCCAACAGTCATTCACTCAGCCCCCTAATCACTACATGGGGACTTTTCGACTAACAATCGAGCAACATGAATTGGTGGACCTTCTGCAATTCTGGGGAAGACTATCCAGAAACAACCCGGGATGAACTTAGCTCCTCCCCGACATATATACAAAGCTTGTCTCTCAGTCAGGCTGCATCTCTTTCCTTTACACGGTACTACTTATCTATTTGATGGTTTAAGAAAGCGGTGAGTTTTGAACAATTCAATAGTTCTGCTTTGACCTTTAAAGTATTTCAGCCGTGACGTTCTCTGGCAAAGAATATCGGCGAGTGTTGTGTGCGCCTGTGAATCGGCAGCAAATTCACAACAACTGCTCGGCTAACTTTTTCCTCCAGTTGTTCATTTTTGCATCTTGCTAAAGCGTTTGCACCATGATGATGCTTATGCCATGATATTTATGTTACAAACTGACGGTGCTTACATTCAATCTACAGGTTGCAGCCGACGCAGAGATGTGTGAAAAATATTGATTTGTTTTCCATGAGTAATATTTTAATTTATTAATTTATTTATTGTGCTTGATGTTAAATATTATGTACAGCATTTTTTAAGTGCTTTTTTAAGCTGTTTTGCACCATGTAACCAGGGACAGGTTACGGCAGTTAACAAAAACAAACACAATTACTAAAAGTAAAATTGAAAAAAAGCAAAACATTGTGTGAACAAGCTGAAAACAAAATTTGTGTTTTGAAAACATACAGTATGACTAACTGAAACTACATTTTATGTTTATAAAACTAACAAAGAATAAGTATAATTATAGCGATATGGGCTTTGTTTCTGTCTTTGTTCATTTATTTCATAAATGAGCTTTTGGAGTTTTCGTTTTCATTCACCCTTTTGAATCTTGCACACAATCAGTACCTTGCCTAAAAAAATAAAACAAATACAAAAACAAATTTAAAAAAAATTAAAAAAGGAAAATGATGTTGACCCCAAACTAACAAACTAACTGTAAATAAAAAATGTCAAAGTCCTGCGATGTACAGGGTTTAAGTGTGGAACTCACCTGTGGCAGTCTGTGGGCCACCCATGCTGCTTTTCACATCAGGGGCCATGTAGGAGGATTTGGTGTCCTGGCCTGGGGAAAGGTAGGGCGGCATGGAGGTGCCAGGAGTCATGGGAGGGGTGGGATTGCCACCCATGGGAGAGCTGGGGTACACTGGCATCCCTCCACCCCGGCCGGGCTGATAAGCAGAAAACAGTTGAGCATTACACTTGAATGAGCAGAAGCCATGCATGTATTTTCCTTTACCATCGGAAGGACCGATTTTTTGGTTTATTTATTTTTAACCGGCTTCTGTAATAGACAGCATGTCTTATTCTGATGTGCACTACTTACACAGGCAACATGGCTGCAAACAGAGGACCTAGTTTGCAAAATCACAGCCCGGTTTAAGTTTGTTGTTGCTTCTCTGATCCATCATGCAGGTATTTCTGGTTTAGAGTATTGTCAATGTGATTTATTTTTTACAAATGTGACCATTGTTTGAAAAATTAAATGTGACTTGTCAGAAACAACTTCCAATTTTATTTTACGGCAATCAGAATCCTTTTTGAATACACGTTTGGCACCACTCACCCCGCTGGCCGCCGCCTGAGTGAAAGCGTTGTATCCTCCCGGGCCTGCAGGGGGCAGGCTTGTCTGCCCATTAAACACTTCTGACTGAAGACCAGACCGCAAAAAAAAAGAATCACCAGAATATTTCATATTGAGGCCCTCCATTTATGACAATAATATTCCTTAGTGATCACTCATTTGTTCTCATGAGAATTGGAAACGTCTTAACATTCCTCTGTTTTCTGCCATTTTACCTTGTAGTACTGTGGCGGGTTGGGCTGGCCGCCACCGGCGGGAAACGGCGGCAGGTTGCTGTGCGACCCAGGGCCGTACTGGCCCATGGGGGGCATGCGCCCCGCCGGGTACGAGGGTGAGGGGGCGCACCGTTGCGGCGGTCCGCCAGGGGGGTACTGCAGAGGCTGCTGGGGATATGCCGACATGGACGACATTCCGCCGCCGCCGAACTGCGAGTCACAGGTCAGAACAATCTTAGGCAGGGTTAGGGGTGCAAACAAGTGTTTAGACTTGAAACTAAGGTTAGGGTTTTAAATTTGGGTTTGAAGTCGAGCCCAGGCTTTCAAATTGTGGTTTTAAATAAGAGCTAGTGTTTCAAATTAGGGGTTCAAATTTAAATTAGGGTTTCATGTGTGACACAAAGGTGAGGTCTTGAAATTAGGGTTTCAGCCCAAAGTTTGTGTTTTATGCCTGGATTAGTGTTTCAAACAAGAGCTGACCTGTCAAATTTGTTTGAATTCCAGGTTAGGCTCAAATAAAGGTTTCAAGACTGGATTAGCATTTTAAACAACAAACATTTTGAAAATTAATTTAGAGTTCAAAATGAAGGAATTCATGCCTGGGTTGAAGTTTCAAATGAAGGTTTCATGCCGGGGTTAGCAATTTTAAACAGAGGTTGGACTTTCAACTTTGTTAAATACGGTTTACACTTACAAATTAGAGTTTGAAACCAAAGTTACAACTTCAAATGATGCTCTGTGGGCCAAGGTTAAGATGCTAAACAAGTGTTAGGGTTTTAAAAGAGGATTGAAAGCCTATATGTTGGTTGTAAATAAGGTTTCGATATGCTTCTCACCTCAGAGTGGAAGGAGCGTTTGAGTCCTTGCGTTCCTCCAGGATATCCGCCGCTTCCCCCTCCTCCTTCGCCATGCATCTTCTGTGTGTGTCCAGGGTGGGGGGGATACAAGCTGCCGCCAGTGGGTGGCGCCGGAGCAGGCCTGCTTGAGACCATGCCGCCTTGCATCATGGCTGGGGGTCCGCGAGGGCCCCCGTGAGGACCCCCGTGAGACATGAACTGGGGGCTGTAGGACGAGGCTCCGCCCATCTGCCAGGAAACAAAAAATATTGAGTGAAAAACTGGAGCGTGAGGTCACGCTGCCTCTAGTGGCCATTGCATGAACTAAGCTTTACAGCCACCAAGGTTTCAAAATTAGGATGTGAAGCCAAGGTTACAGACCCAAGTAAGATTTAGGGTTTCAAACAAGGCATGGTGTTAAATTTTTTTTAACATTTTAAATTATGGTTTGAAGTCAAAGTTGCGGTTAATGTTAAATTAGGGTTTCAAACTTGGACTATGGTTGTAAACGGGCAAGGTTTTCATACCAGGATTTCATGTCTGAGTTAAGGTTTCAAATTAGACTTTCAAGCAGCGGTTACGATTTTTACATGGGTTAGCGTTTCAGGTTTAGGCTGGTATCAAGATTTAGGGTTTCAAGTTAGGGTTAAAAACTCAAAATTTCAGTTTAAAAAAAAAAGATATGGCTTCATTTTAGGGTTTCAATAAATTTGTTAGAGTGTTTCTGTGAGAGTATGTAAATAGTTTGTGTATTTTTAATCATGTTTTTTATACACTATTTGTATCAATGATAATTACACACACACTCACAGACACGCACATCATTGCTTCAGCACACATGCGCACACCCACACGCTTGTTTGGGTTTCACTTTCCATAGGTTTCGTTTTTCTCTGAATAAAGTCCCGAGGGATGGGCGAAGAAGTCAGTGAGAGTACGGGAGATTGAACTGGCAAGACGCCTATTCCACCTCCTGGCTTCTCCTCCCATCCGCGATGGAGAAAAGACAAAACCTTCCCTGGTTATTCCTCTGGTTCTCTGCATTTAATTCAGTCTAATGAAGGCGTCAGGACCTTTTAAACCTGACAGTTTCAAATCAAGATTCGATTCCAAGGATCAGCATCAAATATAGGTGAGGGTTTTAAGTTAAGTTGCCAGCCTGGATTCAGAGTTTTACACAAGTGCTCGTTTGAAGCGTTTCATGTGTTAAGGTTTAAAATTAGTGTTTGATGCCTACGTAAGCATTTTAAAACTGGTTAGAGTCCCAAGTTTGTGTGAGGGATTCAAGCCCATTTTTTTTTTTTTTTTAGAACTTACACTTTGTAAAGGGTGTTTCTAAACAACAACAGAACATTCATACAATCGTACGCATCACAGAATGTAATTAAAAAAAAAGTCACTAAGGTGATACAGTCATTCCCAAGTACAGCCATCCTATGCAACGATAATCGAACATATGCCAACAGTGCACCAAAAACGGCACAGCCAAACCCAAACCACTGTGCAACCAGAGAAGCCCACTTTTGAACAAGGGTTAGGGTTTCATATAATGGCTTCAAGCATTTGTGTACCTGCGCGTAGCTGATGTCCTGGTTCTGCTTTTCCTGGATCGCCGCCACGGTTGCGGTGGCAGTGGCGGTAGCTGTGGCGGCGGCCACGGCAGCGGCAGCAGCGGTGGTGAAGTCTGAAGGGGGGCGCGGACCCATGCCACCGCTGTTACCAGGGTAACTGCACAGAGGGGAGGAGTCATATTTACAGACACAATCAAACTTGAACATTAAAACTTCCAAAGACTGCAAGTCTCCCGTGTAAGCTTCCAATGTAACGTCCAAAGTTAGCTGTTGGTAGCCTCTAACATTTACTGTGACGTTACATTGCAATGTTATCTCACAACATTAGGTTCTAATTTTGGCTTCTGAAATTAGCTTCCAGCATTACCTCTAAGGTTAGAGCTCAGGAAGACCAATATTAGCATCTGACAGAGCGGGGGACTTGACCCTTTTTGACAGTCAGTCCCCCAACCTCCGGCTGCGATCTCTGTACCCTTCCGTTCTCGACCGTCCGGCTCTAGCCGATGTTAGCTCCAACGGTTGCTTCCACCATAACCTCTAACCTCAGCTTCCAATGTTACTTCTATCGTAAGAGCTAAAAGAGATCAATGTTAGCTTCCGCTGTTAGTTTCCGCTGTTAGTTTCAACTTCAGCTTCTTAAGTTTCCAAGATATGATAGCTTTCAATATGAGCTTGAACTTCACTTCTAACATGTTTGCAAAGGTTCTTGCTAAGCAAGACCAACATGAACTTGCAGCGTAACCTTTAACATTGGCTTTCAATATTTGCTTCCGAAGTTAGCTTTTATAATTACCAATCAAATGATAATTTCTAGTGTCAGCTTCTAATGTTAGGGGAATAAAAAAAAGACTTAGCTTCCAACAATAGCTTGCGATTTTGCCGCCAATGTTTACTTCCAGTTAATTAATTACCATAGCTTGGATATTTCATGTTGATTATAATTTTGCTTGCAATACAGTGTTCACCCACATTCCAGCACCCCACCCCCCGCCCCATTTATTGTAGGAAATGGTACCTGCCACCGTAGGCTGCTCCAGGGTTGTACGCCGCATTGGAGCGCCCGTACATGAGTGGGTGGCCGTAGCCTTTAGATATGGCGTCGCCATACCCCTGCTGGGTCATGAACTGCGGCCCCATGCCGCCGGCCATACCGGGCCCGCCGCCTCCGCCGGGCATCATGTGACCACCCGAACTGTCGCCAGGACCCATGGGTGGCGCACCGATCACCTGCACACAAAACATGGTTACACTCTCGGGACACTAATAGGTACACTTGCATTACAAGGATACTTTCTCAGGGGTGGGCAAAAACGGTAGCGCTTAAGGACCTCATTTGATTTTCAAAACATACAGACGGGCCAGCTCATTCGTAGACAACGTTAAATATATATATATATAAATATATATATATATATATATATATATATATATATATATATATATATTTAATTGTTCATTGTAGCTTCTTGTCCTTTCACATTCGGCATTACAAAACAACGCAATTAATTCCTGTTCAGGTAACTAGAGGAGCCTTTTCTTGTCATCCGTGTTTTCTTTTTTTAATCTTAAATCATTTTAAACACTTGGCCTTATTAATATTAGTATTAATAATTTTAGTATTAATAGTTACCTAGCTATTAACGCCACCAGTGACATGAACCAGAAGTCAGTGCTTTGCTGGCATGAAACTTACCATGTTGCGTTTATTGAAAAAAGTCATTTGAATTTATGTAATTATTTCACTATTTTCAAGGAAACGAGGGGAGAAATGACAGTAGTTTACCGCATTTTAATTTGCCGGCTTTCAATATTAGCTTCAACATCTGCATTTTTTTTCACCGGTTTGCCACCTTTGTATGTGGCCCACAGGAAAGATTTTGCTCAGATTTGTCGGCATTTTGTAAAAATTCATTTGGTAGTAGTAAATGTTAATGCCAGCTTTTCTTTTCCTTTGCTATTTGACGAAGCAGTGTCACGTGTTACCTGGCTGTGCGTGGGATTGGTCACACCCCACACTGTGGTTACTACAGAGAGAGATCCTGCGTGCTGATTGGCTGCTGGTTGCCAGGAGACTGGCTCATGGAGGAAGGCGCTGTCACCGCTGCGGAGGGAGAGAGAGGGAAAAAAAGCCACGAAGGAGGTGGCGGGCGTTAGCGATTGTTCACACCACCACCTCACAGTGTCCCCGCTAGCTGTGCTAAAGTGCAATCATGAATTAACTTTTTAAAAATCAGCGGCCTGTTATGACCTCTTTGTACGGAAACAGACAGGGGATGAAGGTCAGACACTTCCTGCTTCTAGATGCCAAAAGGAAATGACCACATCACCATTGCGCCACAACAAACAATTTTTATGTTTTTTACACTTGTAGCAATTCGCATCGGATTAGCTCTTTGAGAGCGTTTACCAGGCAGTCACCTCTTTAGACCGCTTCTTTTGAAAACTGCTGTGGACCAAGTTAAGCAATAGGAAGTTCACAATGCCTTCGTCCTCATGGATGAATATAATACAACCTTCTGGGGAAATGCTACCCCCTGGTGGCTTGGAGTATCAAATAAGGACAACATGTTGCGTGAGATACAAATTGCACATTAAGTCAACATTTAATTATTTCTGCAGTCAAACACTTTCTGAAGTCAATGTTTTCATTGCTGAATGATTGTTTGCAGGAGAATTCTTGAGAAAACGTGAACAGTTTCTACTTGTAAAAGATCGGTTGGACGTGTCAAGAACGCGTCACGCCAAAATGAAGATGTACCAAGTGTTCCTGACCGAAATGAGGATTGTTGCGGCCCTCCTGTGTGTTTGCGTGCAACTACCTTTGAGGAGTGGGATGCGGGGCTCGTTTCATGGAGTTGAGGGGTTTCATTGAAGGATCATGGGGGTGACTGGGGTAGCCCCCCTGAAAGAGATAAACACCAAGAAGAAGAAGCTCAGTTAGCCACTATGGCGTCGTCATGGTCACCATCGACGACGGCGTCAACGACGCAACGCCCTCGCGCTGCCTTTCATGTATGATTGTACGCTGACACGACGAGCGCTTGCCTCCTCGCACTGGGACCAGGAGGGCCTGGGGAGGGCGGCGGCTTAAGCTCGGAGCTAAATTTAGGTTGTTGATTTCAAAAGGAAACACTTTCTGATTTAATGTCGACATTTCATCCTGTAAATTAAACAGGGATGCACTGATGTCAACACCACAATCAGCATTCAATACTCTGCACCTGTATTCATTTTTTATAAATACAAGTAATACCATTTTACCAACCTAATGAATACACCTCTCAGACAGGTAGAGTAGAAGCCATGTCTGCCATGTGGAGATATCGAGCAGGTCGCACTGCTGGCATGAAGGTGCCGCGACGAAGCAATGCAGTGTGGCACCTCGAATAAAATGAATTGAGCAATGGCAGGATAAAGTACCACAAACACACAGAGGTAACATGCCATCTGTTTTCCGACTTGTATAGCCACGAGACTCTTCCTCGTCTCTCAGCTTCATACACCTTTTGGATAGATTGAGATAGCACATAACTGAATTCACCTTGTGTTACAAGCTATATTTCAATTTAATGCCATTGATGGCAGAAATTTGCCAAGTATGCACTGTAACCGTGAGGGCTGACAGTGAATGAAGTGAAACATGGCAAGACTGCTTGAAAAATTTGCAGTTGTATTTTAAATTTTCAGGAACGACACCTTACTCGAAAAAGGGACGCGAGAAAAAAAGAGAAAATACCGTGGTCAAGAATGGTTTGTACTTTGTGTTTTTGGACAATGCTCCATTAAAATAAAACACTTTTGCATCACAATTGCAAGATGGAAAAGCGTTTTGAAGCAGCAGTACTTCGTATCAGTCAGGAATCAATGAAAATTAAAAACCGATCCTTGTACTGAAAAACAGCGGTACTGATGCATCCCTAAAATTTAAGTCATGAGCCTCCGCAGGTCACATGACTAAACATCAGTTAACCCCAGCTACTTCACAGATCATAATAAATGTCGATTATTACGAAACCGCTTTTTAATGGGATTTGAACATTTTTAGGCAAGCCTAAATTTAGAGTTGTGCTACGTCAATGTAGTACAGCAACATCCCTTATCAGCATTGTGGCAGCGGCGGAGAAGGTCTTCTATTAAGCTTCAGTGAATTCAGAGAATATGCATCCATTCATCCATTCTATGCTTGACATTTGTTGTACTCTGTGTTGTTACGCCATGTGCGCTCAAGTAGCAGCAGTTTGAAAGTTTACAATTACCACAACATCAATGCTAAGCACCCGAGCTTGTTAATTGTGTTTTGCATTACAATATATGTTAGCATGAATGGCAGACTCACAAAGTTTGGTTGAACATTTTGTGTTTGAATAAACAACAATTAATCTCGTGTTTTTTGCCTCAGTTTTGCAGTATATGTCAACTGAGCATGAACTCTCACCCAATCGGAAGACGACGCCAGCCATGAGGGCACAACCTCACAACTTGCAGTCAACACGAATTACAAAGCCACGCCAAGGTTGAGGTTTCAAGGCCAAGGGTTTCAAACCAGTGTTAAGATTTTACAAGTTAGACAGGATAAGCCTCGTTGATGATGACACGTTAATAACATGCGGAATAACTATCCTAAACAGTAGGTGGCGTTCTGCTTTTCCAAAGAGGAGGAAAACCAAAGCAATATCCTGGACATAATCCTCAATATAATTACAGGAACAACTCAAACACGTTTAACATCAACGTTATAGAATATTGTCAGTTCTGTGCGTAAACGTGCACATGCATACGACGCAAAAATCCATTCCTCACGCCATTCATCATCACGTGTGGAAAGCGCTACAGGTGCCCACACGCACAACAACAAAGAATCACACAAAACAACACAAAAAATTCCCCCCAAAAAACAAAACAGCACGAACCCACTGCACAGACAAACACGGTTGCTGTGCACGCGCACGACCCGGCGAGACATCTATCCGTCAGACAATGAGCACGCGTGTGCACGCGCACACTTAGGATACCATTACCTGTGCCTGCGCGTGATGACCGCGATCACCATCAACGTGCACAAAGCGCACCTCCTGGCTTTTTCGCCACGGCGCTCACCGCTTTTAGGGAACAACGGAACAAAGCGGCGTGCACGCGGCGCGGCACGATGCGACGCACGATACGTGTTCGGTACCGCCTACCTGGCTGGTGTGAGCGTGCGTTAGTGCGGGCTCGCGACCCCGGTAAAGGCGCGTGAAACTGTGCGCGTGTTCGCGCAAACGCGGCGTGGGGTTGAGCGGGGAGCCCAACGCCGCCGTGCTCGCGTCGTGACATTCCCACGCAGCTTACCTGTCTGCACGAGCGCGTCCACGTCCCGAAGCCAGACACCTCGGCGAGCTAGCTGTTATAGCTTAACTTAGCTTAGCTTAGCTCTGCATAGCAGGCAAGCTAGCTCGTGTGGTGTCGCAGTCGGCTAACGCTGGACTAGCTGTCAAGTTCGGCCGTAAAGTCTCCCTTTTCGGCGCTCATTGTTTCCACAAGGATGAGCCAGGCGGCGCAGTCCAAGGGTTTAAAATAGGGGCGACTGAACACTTCCGGTTGCCGTCACGTTTAATTACGCTAACTTGGCGAGCCAATTACAGCTAGCTTGTCGAGGACATGAAGCTCACTTTCGTAAAAACAGAGCATTGCACAATGACAAGCTGTAATGAATTCATGACGTCACCGCCACTCGCTCGCCCCTCCTACTCTTGCTGGGTGAACATGACATCACCCGGAAATGTTCAGGTACTTGCCGTGCGTCTTTACTTTTGCCATCTTGGGAAGGTACTGACAGTTTGGGGATTAAAATTAAAAAAATAAATCCTCGAAAATATTTGTAAAGATTCGTTCACATTACTTATCCATAATGTGCGTGGGTGTGTGTTGTCGCGCGTGTTTTTTCCCCTACAAATGTGCATCAAGTCAAATAAACGTGTGTGCGTGCGTGCGAGTGCGCGCGCGCGTGTGTGCGAGTGCGCGTTGTAGTCCTTACAGTATGTCTTATTGTAAATGTGTGTGTGTCGCATGTGTTGTAGTACGTACAAGTGTGTATTGTTGTAGACGTATATATGACCATGCGTCATGTAGTCCTTACTAGTGTGTGTCCGTGTCTTCTATTACAGGATTGTGTGTTTGTGAGCTTGTGCAAACATTCTTGTTGTTGAGGTGTTTGTGTCTTTTTGTAGAATTTTTTGTCGCTTGTTTGTGTCCTTACAAATTATTTTATTTGCAGAGCTGTGTGTGTTGTAGTACTTACAAGTGTGCTTTGCTTTTGAGGTGTGTCGTATGCCCCTGTATGCTAGTGTCCTTGCAAACGTGTGTGCGTGTGTTTTTTGAAGTCCTTTAGCCCGGCCTTGCAAGTGCAATGTTGTTGAATTGGTCCTTCCAAGAGTGTTTGTCGAAGTATGTGTGTGTCTTTTTGTAGACGTGTGTACGTGAGAGAGAGAGAGAGAGAGAGAGAGAGAGAGAGAGAGAGAGAGAGAGAGAGAGATGTCGCAACCCATTAGTGTTTTTCAGAGCTGGGTTGCCGTGGAAACAGGTGCAGAGATTTCCCATTTCTTCATTTTCCTCTCCACACTATCATATCAGCCCCCTCCCCCTCGTCACCCCCGCCCCCCAACGACCTGCCGCATAGTGGCGACCTACTGCAGTCATTACACAATGTCACTTAAAACAAAACAAGCAGTGAGAAAGGGGCGGGGGGTCGAGGGGGAAGTTGGTGGCGGTTCGACTCTTTGGGCTGAACCTCTATCAGGGAAGGCGAGGAGAAAGGTGGAATATTTAGGGATGATTTTTCGCTATTTGTCACAACGAAGCACACACACGACGTCCGCGCACACACTCGGAGCAGTCGGTTGCCATGGTGAGCAGCGCGCACGCCTGCTTCCTGGTCTTGTTTGGGTGCGTGCGTGTGTGTGTGCATTCCAATGGGAAGGCTTTGGCAAGCGCTGGAACATTCCAGGGAAATGGCTGATGCTCATGACCTAGAATAACACACAACATGACTGACTAGGAGGGGGACGGGGAATAGAGGTTTTTTTTTTTTTGTGGGGGGGGGGGGGGGGGTAAGGGAGGAGGAAAGGTTACAAGGGGGCCAGAGAAGGGAATGAGGAAGCAAACAGGAGGCTAGGAAGGGAGGAGGGAAGAAGGGGTAATGGGAGTCAAATAACAATAACCTCTAACGACCTTTAAAGACATGTAATGAATGTCGTCATGAGAGAACCTGAAAACATTTTAAGTAGAAATTACTTTGGGACGAAGCGTTTCTCTCAAGACACTAGTATATGACATCAAATTTACCAATTGATATGAATTGACATGTGATAACCATAACGATGATACTGATGATGATGATAATGACATTATTGCGTTCCAACCCCACAAAACACAATTTTATGAAGACGAATAGCACAGTATCTTAAAATATAAGTAAAACAAATAAAGAAAATGCAAAGAAACAAAGAGCCTATCAAGTTTAATTAAACCAAATCCATTTGGGTGTACCTTTATGGGGTGTGGCAAAGTGAGTAATGTCGGCGAGTTCCAGATACGGCATATCTGAAGCTCGATTGTATTAAAATTTTGTCTCGCAACATGAAGCAAAAAAACAAATAAGACAATCAAACAAGCGTCGGCCTTAGTGTCTTTTTTCTTGCTCCTTGCTCAACTACGAGCCTCAACTTGACGTATGCTGCCCTCTCGTGCTAGAAAACTAAATTACATCGTTCCAACCTTAACCATCCATCTGGTCACCTGCAGTCAATATTCAAGATGATTTTGAGCGAGAAGTGGGGGTCACCCTGGCATTCATGGGCACATTCACACCTGAGAACAATTAGCGTCTCCATTAAACCTAAACTGGACTGGTCACAGGCCAACCGTCACAATTAAGCACATATGCATTCACACCAGTGGTCAATGGGGCTAGGATAACCTAACACCTGCAACATTTCTCAAGAACATTGTTTAATTGGTGGCGTCACAAGTGCAACATTAAAAAAATTACATTCATTTGTCTTCACATCAAAAGTCAAACTTGTTATCTATGTCCATGATTATTCACATCATAAAATGTGTGGTTTTTTGTTTTTTTAAAAAAGCAACAAATCCCTGAGAATTGTCCCTTGGACTACAGTTAAGGCTGTCAAAAAATATTTCACTTTCATATTGAACACCAAGCATTGTAATAACTTTGCAAATTGATGTTAGCCTGTTGATGGTGTCTTACATTATATTAAGCTAGGTAACCTTCATCAGATAGACTGACATGCTCAGTTGGCACATTTTGGCATTTTAAATATACGATGTGTGTTTTGTCCTTTGTTTTATCTGGGAGTGATAAACAGCTTGAGTCATTTTTGCCTCTTATTTGGAGAGTCTTCATTTCATTCGCTAAAAGTGGTATGATGTGACAGATTTTCACGCATCACAAGTGGCTCTGGAACGTATGTCCCGAAATAAAGAGGGGTTCACTATTTTTCTTACTACACTGCATCCTAGTAGTGATTAGTAATTACTGATAGTTATTGCGAGTATTTCAGTAAAAAAAAAAATTATCGTGAAGAATAATTGATTCAGGTTGGAGAAGAATAACATCACATGAAACGATAATAAAAAGTCTCTTTAAAAAGTTCTTGTGTGGTTTCCAGTCTATGATTGTGCAGATGAACATATTTGCATGTTTACGGCGATGCTACGCAAGGTCGTGATGGTGGACCCTGAGAGCGGCTCAAGGACATTGGAGGAAGTCAGCGGTGGTTTCCTGAGAAGGCATTGAGGTCAAAGGTGGTGTTGAGGAGACGTTGCAACTCTGTCAGGTGGGTTTGTTTGTTTCCAGTCGCTGGGGCAGCTGCAGGATCTCGCCCAGCGTACCTGACAGAACACCCACAACCAAGCGGTTAGGCTCTGGGTTTTGTTTGAGGTACAGTTATGGTCGTAGGGAAATAATTAGGAGTGCAGGGTTAGGGGTTCAATTCACAGTTAGGGTTGGAATTCAAGGTTAGGGATTTGTGGTTGGGACGAAGGGTTAGGGTCAGGTTCAGAGTTAAGACTGAGTTCAGGGTTATGAGTTAGTAACGTGGTTACAGGTAACAGTAAGGTTTAGGTTTGGGGCTAGGACTGGGTTTCAGTAGTAGTAAAGGTTTGGGTTAAGTGTTAGATTGCCCGCTCACCAAATGGGTCGGGAGTGGCCAACAGTCGTCTGGAGGCGGGGCTTGACATAATCGTAGTAGCCCTGATTCTTGTGCTCTTCTTGACACCATACCAAATCGGCCTGGGCGTAGCGCTCCGTCTCAGTCCTCAGCAGGTCAAACGGAAACGGCGACAGCTGCGATGACCAGTCACAAGTCAGAACCCTGACACTTGGATAGCCGAGGTGACGTGGTAGATCCGGTGAGGCCGTACCTGCTCCACACGGACCAGCGCCACTGTGGTGTCCAGGTGTCGCTTGTTACGCTCGCGATGGAGGTCATAGTAAATCTTTCCACTGCAGAACACGATTCGCTTTACGCCTGTGCATTGGGTGGACGCCGGACCCTCGTCTGGGATCACACGCCTGAAGTGCGTTCCTGTAGCAGGGACAGCGAAAGGTTTCCCTAATCACTATGTGGTAGGTATATAGAGTAGGGCAGTGTCAATTATTTAGAGAAAAGAGACTGCGTTCAGAATATTTAACTCATTACCATCTCACGAATCACTACATCGCAATTTGTACTTTACATATTGGACCGTTCAGTCAATAAATAAAGTATTTTCCTTACCACAACACAATAATTTCTGTGACACCAAAAATCAAATAATAACAGAGAAACAAACCTTTTGTACGTAACACATCATGGCATATATTGAATTAGCATCAGGCATTCATGTTCGATGCATCGTGGATTACATGGAGGGCACTCAAGGGTATAACCTGAATTTACACTCAGCGGGTCAAGAAAAGATCATTTCTTATACTCACAACAAATTTGAACGAGACAAACAACGGCAAACTTCCGATGTAGTGGTGAGGGAACACAACCTACACAAAGAAGAGTTCTTTCACTTGCTCACCTGGCAGCATGAGGTCAAAACTGGACCGAGCCTCCGGGTGGCGCAGCAGCGACTTTGGAGTGAACACGATAAGCTGTCATGAGAGAAAGGATATGAATCCGGGGTTAAGTTCGGGGTTTGGAGTTAGAGTCAGGGAGTTGGTTAGTTTTAGGGTTCAGGGTTGGAAGATTACGGGTCATCTTTACGGTGTTACAGTTCAGGTTGGTGTTTGGGTTCAGATTCATTTTCGCATTAGGGACCATGGTTCTGTTATGGTCCAGGGTTTCGCATCAAGTTAGGGGGTTCTTGTTTTGGGTTCAAGGTAGAGTGAAGTAACGGAGCCACTGACCGGCTTCCTGAAAGGCAACAGGATCTGCCGGCGGAGAACGTGGAAATAGTTGGCGGGAGTGGAGCAGTTGACTACCACCCAGTTGCAGTCGTACAGCTGCCGAACGGCAAAGTCGTCGTGCTGTTTCTGAGAAGTCCAGCGAAATGAAAACTGAGATTTACTGAAGTCAACCAGGCGACATGGGCACTAAGAGCAGACACAAACTCACCGGAAACACATCTGGGTCGTCGTTGCACATCTGGAGAAATCTTTCAGGGCGGGCTGACGAGTGCTCGGGACCCTGAGGCACCATCATTAGCAATTAAATACAAGCGTTTGCGGTTCCAGTAAAGCCCGTTTATTGGAGAGGATGTGTTAAAGAACCACCCACAATGGATGAAAATGCAAAACAACATGTAAACATGTATTTTTTTCTCCTTTTCAACCAAAAGGCAAAAGGCGGTGCTTTAGTGAAGCTGTGCAACTTGAAATTCAGGATTTAGTTTGAAATGCAAAAATGAGAGTAAGGCTGCAAACAAACACACTTGGAACGTACCATTCCCTCCATGCCGTGGGGGAGCAGCAACACAATGCCATTCTGTCGGACCCACTTGGCTTGTCCTGAGCTGATGAACTGATCGATGATGCACTGAGCCGTGTTGTGGAAGTCTCCAAACTGGGCTTCCCACAGAATCAACGCGTTGGGGTTGGCCATGGCAAAGCCTAATTCGAAACCTGAGGAGAACAAGGACATGGCGGAGGTTCAGGGTTATGAGATTTTGGAGGATTAGTTGTTTGTGGTTTGCGATTTGAGTCAGGGCTTAGATTTATAATTAGGGTGGAGCGTTACGGTTAGTATTTAATGGTTAGGGTGTCGGGTTTGGGACTAGGTTTAGAGTTGGGTGGTAAGGGTGTTTGTGGCTTGTGAATTGAGTTAGGGATAACGCTCGGGTCGGGAGCCAAGAATGTCTAAGCAGTACTCACCCAGGACTCCATATTCTGACAACGAGCTGTTGCAAACGGTATATGTGGCTTGGTCGCTGGAGATGTGGTTCATGGGGATGCAAATCTTCTTGTCCACGTTTTGGTCATGAAGAACGTGATGCCGATGGCTGAGATGCAAATGAAACAAAACAAGTTGGATGCTGACCGCTGGAACATTTTTGGCGATTCTGTAGTTCGATTGACCTGAAGGTTCCCCTCTCCACATCCTGACCACTGAGACGAACGTGGACGCCTCGTTTGAGCAGAGAGCCAAAGGCCATGTATTCAGCCAGCGACCAGTCGCACAGGCGCTGCTTCACCAGACCTTCTCGGCCTTTCAGGATCCGACTCAGACCTGAAACGGCACAAAACTCAAACATGAAACACCACCGACTTAAACCTGACACACAAACCTCAAGCATGACAAGACTTGACAAGACAACCTGAAACATGTCAAAAGCTGAAACACAAAAAGACTCAAACCTAAAACAACATCTCCCACATCAAGTCTCAAAGCTAACGCATGACAAGACTCAAACCCGAAACATGACTAGTCAGAGTTGAAACATGTCAAGACTCAAACCTCAAATACGACGCTGAAATGTCAAACATGTCAAACCTGACACTTGAAATACTTTAATCCCATTCAAAGGTGAAACCAAAAAAATGTCAAGACTCACACCTGAACTGGATAAGAATCAAACCGCAATGACAACAGAATCTTATCTGACATGCAAAAAGTCTTCAACCTGAAACCAACTTGAAACATGATCACAATTAAAAGCATTTAGTACCTGGGTGGATCGTGAAGTCTTCCACGGGGACAGAGGCGGCCACCTGGCCAATGTGGCAAAGCTCGTCCTCAGTGAGGCCAGTGGACTGACAGCTCATAGTTTTTGGACGGCCATCCGCTGTGAAGAAATCTAGCAAGACATCGAAACAAAACGATAAAAATTCGAGAAGAATTACATTTGAATCGAAGAAGTGGAAGCAGGCGGCCTGTGGATGCGCGGGCAATCATAGATGACGTGCTCGGCAGTTTCGTCGCCCAAGTCGCATTTTCTGCAGATTGTGTCCGTAGCTCGGTCGATCTTGGCTAGCCAATATTTGAGGCTGGGGTGGTCACCTGGTCCCTCCTCTCGACGTGTTGTTCTGCGAGACGATTGACTTTCTCTCCTCTATCATTGTAGTTCCGCCGGGTGCGTTCATGGGACGCCGGGCCGCCCCTTGTCGCTCTCCGAATGGCTGCTTTAGCGGAGTCATAATGGTGGTCGACTGGTTTGGTCAGCGTCCGTCCCCTGCCTCGCCTGGGCGTCTGCCAACTCATTGCCGACTATACCACAGTGACTTGGGCACCAGGTGAAGGTCACTTGGCATCCTCACTCCGAAAGCACCGATAAGGCTTGGAGTATGATTTGTTCATCGTTGTCTGTGCACGGTCGGGATGGGTGCGCTGACTGGATGCGAGTCAAAACGGAGAGGCTGTCGCTGACGATTCGGGCTTTTTGGGCGAGAGATACAACGAGATACTACAATGCTGGTGGTGCCGAGGACTAAGCGCAGCCTCAGATGGGGTGGAGACTCTTCTGTCATTCCCGCTTCCATGAAATGTTAGGCAAGCCCCCTCTGTGTCCACTTCTAAAATTCCTTTGAAGACTCATTTTTACTCTTTAGTTTTTGACTCAACATTTGTGGGCCGACATTTGTGTTTGTTTTAATTTGTGTCCTCATTTCCGGCTAATTTATATTACACCATATGTAAAGTGCCTTGTTACTGCTTCAGCTGTTGTGAAATGTGCTGTATAAATAAAGTTGTATTGTATTGTATTGTAAAAATAAGAATCAATGTTGTTGGCGTGAAAAAGTCTCACCAGGCCAGGGCGAGTCCAGCCAGTGTTTGATGTGTAGGATCTTCTCATCTTTCGAGCGAGCGTAAGCTTTCTCACACATGGCGTCGTACTTGGCCACTTCTTCCTGAGACACAAAATGGGCCCTCTGGCATTTTAGGTGTTTCAATAAGAAGAAAAATGCATATAGTGTTTTGAGACTGTTAAAAGCCATGTGAATGCGGATGTGTTAGGACAGCTGTCGAACAGAAGTACAGATTTGGGCAAGATTGTATGAGTGGACTTGGGACCTGCTTAAACCAGGTGGACTGGACCACTGGACTCAACTCGACTTGCTTGATTTTTGACACAGTTACTTGTAACTGGCTTCAAACGTGAAGATTAAGACTAGCACAAAAGTAGGGAAACCCGACTCGCGACTCAAACCTGAAACATCGAGCGTACGTACAAGACATTTACCTCGTACTCCTGCACGGTGACCACTGTTTCTCCAATAAGTTTCTGCGCCAACTTGTGCAGGACGCTCTTCTGCTTCTTGATCTGCTTGTACATCAGCGGCTGCGTGAACATGGGCTCGTCCATCTCGTTGTGACCGTTTCGCCGGTAGCAAACCTGAACACACGCTTATGTTTTCAAAATTCGTTTTAGAGACGAGAACCATCCCGAGGTACTGGTCACCTACCAGGTCCACCACCACGTCTTTGTGGAAGGTGTTCCTCCATTCGGCCGCCACGTCGCACACGTACGTGACGGCCTCCGGGTCGTCGGCGTTGACGTGGAAGATGGGCGCGTTGACCACGCGAGCCACGTCTGTGGGATACGCGGACGAACGAGCCATTCTGGGATCCGTGGTGAAGCCGATCTGTGTCGCAACAAGCTGGTCAGCTAGAGCGCAGGTGTCTAACCCAAGGCCTGTGGGCCAGATCCAGCCCTCCAGGTCAGTTTGTTACACCTGCCATCATTTTCACTTTTTTTTTTTCTTCTCAAATCGACTCTATATGAACATATATGCAAATGGTGTAGCAATAGAAAATTCAAAGAAATATTGCCTCGGTATACGCACTAGGCTTCAATTCACCAAAAGTCCATTTATTTCAGTGGCAATCAAAGCTTTGTTTCTCAAATGTTTCCATATCCGAATGTTGTCTCGCAACAAATTAAGTTCCACTGCAACCAAGTGCAGTTGCAATGACAGTATGTAATATGATAGAGCGATTCGGCTTCTCACACAGAACAAAGGAGCTGCAACTACCGTACTTGGTGCTCTGGCCACACACCTAGTCCGAAAAAACAAATCAAGCTGCACAATATCTACCAGTCGCCATGTCTGAGGTGTGAAACTGGCTAGAACATTCTCATTTTCATCTTAATGTGACAAAGACTGTATGTTCTTTTCAATTATGGGATGCGCTTATAGAAATGTTAGCATATTTGTGCAAGGACCAAGAATCGAGGTTGTAGAGCAGATATGTTGGACTCACAGTTGCAGTTCAGACAACAACTAAAACGATTAATGAATCACATCACATTTAATCTCTCTAACTTTAGATATACAGTGGAACCTCGGTTTTCGAACGACTCACAGTTCGAACAAATCGGAGTCCGAACAAAAAATTCGAGAAATACTTGCTTCGTAGTTCGAACAAAAATCGGAGTTCGAACGCCGGTACGACGCGTGAGTGCGTGAGTGTGTACGCGAGGGTGGGATGCTGAGCGGCGTACGGGAACTGTTGTCGCGTGCGGACGTGCTGCGTTTTGCTCTCGCGTTTTATATAGGTGTACGAAGTGTTTTAGCCCCTAATCATGCCTCCAATGAAAGTCAGTGCAAGCAGCAAAGGAATGATTTCGGTGTTTGAACAAATCGCTTTTCCAACAGGGTTCTGGGACGGATTATGGTCGAGAACCGAGGTTCCACTGTATTTGGTATAACCTAACTCATCAAAAGTGTTTTTAAATGCCATAATAAATAAAACATTTGTGTAGATTACTGAAGTGCAGATTTTACTACTTGAGACATCAGCTGACTCACACGTTGCAATTAAACAGTCAAACACTTTGCACTATAGCTCTTCAACATGTATGAAAGTTACCACTGCAGCACTTTACAAGTCATACTTGGTTGCATTCAATGTTTTTATGGTTGTTCATTATCATGTACATTTTGTTCTTTGAACCGGTACTGTATTTTAAACTTGCATGTTGTTTTCTTTTTTTTACTCTAATATCAACCTGCCACAGAGACAACAGATGAAAATTAGCCATTGGCTACAATCTGTCATATTTACGGGAAACTGTAATTAATATGCACTGTCCCTTTATACATTTAAAAAATAAATATATACAAATACATATACAAGTATATGTATATGCAGTGCAGCTCAGCCTCTGCATCAAAAGCGTCCATCGAGAGCCTGCTGACGTACTGTGTCTCCACCTGGTACAGCGGCTGCACTGAGGCGGACAGAGTGAGGCTCCAGAGGACAGTCAAAACAGCGCAAAGGATTATTGGCTGCCCTCTCCCCTCACTATCGGACATCTACACCGCCCGGTGCCTCAGAAGGGCTCTCAACATCGTCAAAGACAATACCCACCCAAACTCACACCTGTTCGACCTGATGCCCTCTGGCAGGCGCTACAGATGCATCAAATCGAGGACCAATAGACTGAGAAACAGTTTCTTTCCGAGAGCCATCTCCATTCTGAACTCTCACACACACACGAGAACACCCTTACCTTGCAGAACAGCATTGTGATGTGTTTTTCTATACCCTATTCAGTACTAAATTCCATTGCACTCTCTTATTTATTTATCTAATTTATATATTTGTCTGTATTATTGTTGTATTGCACTGGAGAGGGGAGCCCTCTAATCTCGTTGCACACTTGAGTACAATGACAATAAAGGGATTTCTAATTCTAATTCTAATTCTAGTAGCATATCCATTCAGATTTTTCAAACTGTTCCCGTTGCACTCCTTCATTCACTAAAAAGACAAACTATTGATGTTGCACGTTCCTAAAAAGAATTCTCTCAGTAAAAGGGAAATGTCGGAGGTGAGGCGTGAATGTGGCACCTGGTTGTTGACCACCACGTGCACGGTGCCATGCGTGGTGTACGACGGCAGGTCTGACAAGTGGAAGGTCTCATAGACGATGCCCTGACCGGCAAACGCTGCATCACCATGAATAAGGATGGACATCACCTAAAGAAACATCAAAGCATAAGAAAAATGCTGCCTTCAGACGGCGGAGATGGCGCATTTGATGACACCTGCCTTCTTGCCATCTGTGTCTCCGCTGTAGAACTGCTCGGCTTTGGTCTTGCCCTGGACCACAGTGTCCACCGCCTCCAGGTGGGACGGATTAGCCATGAGCGACAACGTAACCAACTTTTTGCTGATGCGGTTTATCCTCCTGTGGAACATTCCCAGGTGGTATTTGACGTCACCGGAACCCTGAGAGTAATGTGGGAAATTGAAGTGAGCATTCATGAACAAAGACACGATAACAATGCTTTAATCCCGGACCTCATCTGCTGACTCCAGTTTGGGATCAAACTGGCAGAAGATCTGGTCCAGTTCCTTGCGGATGACATTGGCAAGAACATTGAGCCTCCCTCTGGACAAAAACACAAGCATCAAACATCTTGCAAAGAGCTGATGAAGAACTATGGCTTCTTTTAGAACCTGTGCGGCATGCCCATGATGATGCTCTCAACGCCACGAGCGCTGGACTTGTCAATGATAGTCTTGAGAGCAGGAATGAGCGACTCGCATCCTTCCAAACCGAAACGTTTCTCGGACGACCACTTCCTCTGGAGGAACTCCTCAAACCTGTCAAGCGATACAGACGTGGCATGATCTTGCGTCACACTCCCGTGACCATCTCATCGTTCACATGAACGTACCTGGTGGATTGGATCATCCGCGTCAGCATGATCCGCTTTTCCTCTGCACTAAACTGCAGGATTCCCGGGGTCTCGAACTTCTGTCGGATCCACTGGCACTGCTGCACGTCATTAATGAACATGTACTCCACGCCGATGTGCTGGCAGTACGCCTCCTACACATCGGGAAGGTTTGAAGGTCAGATGATCAGAACCCAGGTAGTTTTTATTTCTTAGTGGGTGCAGCAATTTAGGGCTTGTTACCTCGAGGCGTCGAATGATCTCCCTGAGTGGTAAGGCATCGTGGTTGCCGCCGATGAAAGTGGTTTTGGGAAGGCGAAACATCTTGTCCAAGTCGGAATGATCCAGACCATAAGAACCTGCCGGCGAGAGGCAGCTTCGTTACAGTGAGGCCAGTCATAATATTTGCGTTCTTCCCATGGGTCTCGTTCCTTTCTGACATGGCCAAAACATCGAACCATCGAGGCACTCTACTCCGACTCCCTCCTGGGTGACCAAAGTCTTCACCTAATCTCGAAGTTTTCTGCATTGTCGATAGTATGTTGTCTCTATTTGTATGGCTCCAATTTTGAGTTTTTGCTGCTACCAAGCTTGGTTATGTCCCTCTAGAAAAAGAGGCTCTTAATCTCAATGGGACAAACCTGTTGAAATAAAGGTGCAAATGCAACCCGCTAGTATCTGTGATTGTTGACATACTTGGACCGGTAAATTTTTTTTCACTGGTGAACAGAACCCCCGAGATACCTTAACTCCTTCATCACAAGGAGGACCTCCTCTCATCCTGGCGCCCGCAACCTTCCATTTCTGGAACATAGCTTCAATTTTGGAGGTGCAGTGGCTCCCCTATGAGAACCTTCCAAATGACCAAGCTTCTTACTGTCACTAAATTTGGCTGCTTGTATCTGCGATCTTGCACAAGACTTTGCTGAGGTAGGGAAAGGGGATCAACAGCGGCTCTTCAACTCTTCCACCTTAGGCAGGACTTTGCAACCGACCTTTTTCCAGTTGAGGAGCACGGCCTCAGAGTTGGAAACTATTGGCGTGTCATATGTGAAGTCAGGTCACAATATTAGGAACCATATGAAGCAGTGACACTTCTGTTTGTCTGTCTTCTTGCTGGCGGCCACCCTGTGTTTATCACAATCCTGCGTGTGGACCTCAGATAAGAAACTTGTACTGCCAGCAGGCGGGGGGGATGAGGGGGAGCGGAATGCGGGGTTAGTACAAGATGGTCGCTTCAACTCATGTTATTTCAAACCACGTTAGACTTTAACCCCCACCTTCCGCAGACGCAATATAATTGCATTACAGTACATCCAAGAAGACGCTGATAAGCAACCTTTGAACCTGATGCTGACGAGGCATCATGGGGTGCACCTCTCACACATACGCAGTCAGAGTCATAATGAACAAGCAAAGTTCCGACTGAATTATAACAAAGAAATGGGACTTAGTCATGTACGGTGCCTGTAAGTCACAAGTCTAAAGTCTTACCTTTCAACTTTCAAGCAAGTCCCGTCCCAAGTTTCTGTAGCAAAAGCCACAAGTCCCTCATCACTAAAGTCCAAGCAAATTGAGTCAAGTCGTTTCTTTTCAAGAGTCTCACATTTAAACAGACAAGACTCGCCAAGTCATGTGGTTCAAAGTGTAAGACGTCAAGTTTTCACAAAGCAAGCCCACGTCCTCAAAGTAATGACTTAATCAAGATAAGACTCGAGTCTCCGAGAAGTCTCTGTGTTCGGACCACAGCAAGCATGTTGATGACTTCAAACATGGCAACCCTTTTTAAAAGCGGTGTACAATGTCAATTGTTATCTCCCCGAGGGACACTATGGAAACATACCATGCTAATCGCTTTATTGTGTTGTTTTTGTCAGTGTAGCAAAGGGGGCCACGCGTTAAGCGCTTTGTGTCCAGAGGGACGCAAAAATGAACAATTTGGCCCCCCATACTGGGACCAGTGAGGAAGTCACATATCCAAAAATGTTGCATTACATTTCCAGTAGATGAGCTCAACTAACGTGCTTCTCACTAATATTGCCAGCCTTGCCGTGACAGTGATTTGAGAAATATGATATCATCACAAGACAAATGGCAAGTTATAGAAAATAGATGAATAAATCCAAATTAATAAAAGGTCCCTCACCCACTTTCTGGGAGCCGATGCTACACGGGGCATCATCCAGGTCCACACAGCTGATTTCCAGAGGGTCCAAATTGGCGATGTGATGTCCTCGCACCTGCACCAACAATAAGGTCCCTTTGTGACATATTGTTGGTCATAATAAATGGGATCCAGTGTACCTGGTAGGTGCGTATGAGTGTGTGGACAGCCAGATGGTCTCCCACCAGCTTCTCCACATCAGGCTCGGCGTTCAGCGGAAACGTCCCTTGAAGGGGCGGCGGGCCTTGGTGGGTGGCGTGCGCGTTACGGAAAACAACGTCCCATGACTGCACGGAGACAAACGACAGGCTTTCACATATTTTGATGGAATGTTACAATCGATGATTTATTGATGTGCTCGAGGGAAGTGCGACACATAGCCCAAAATCCATCCATCCTGCCATTTTTCTCGCGCACTTGGCCGAATTAGAGCACTTAGTTGTTGCGGCGTGGGAAAGCCCCTCGATGACTTTGTGGGATACATAAGCAGCTACCCAAGGCTTTTGAGAGGGGATTGTCACGATTTTTAAGTCTCATCTGATCGACTTAGCAATTTTATTTCATCATTCAAACACTCTTAGATATTGTGTCAAATTTGCAAGACAGATTTAATTTCGTTTTTACAAAGACCTTGCTATCTTGATGTTTTCCATAGGTGACTGATTTATTGTTTGAGTACCCCCCCCAACAAAACAAGGCAGAGGTTGCTCTTATCAGTTTTAAAGGATGGTGTTTACAATGCTTCCATTCACGATCATCTACTGAGGGGGGGGAAAAAAGACAAAACATGATTGTCTGTGAGGCGGATGCACAAACCACTCATCCACCAGGTTGCCAAAATACATTTTAAAAAATACAAAAATATACATTTCTAATTGTGCAATAGAGTTGAAAAAGGAGCTGATTTGTAATGAGGTCAGTGCGCATCACTGCCACCAGCAGGACTGGAGTGGAAATTTGTTTTTTGGCAGTGGAGATGTCATGATATTCATGTATTCATTAAGACTCAATGTTAATATTTGTCTGCCGCTAGAACATGAATTGCTTGACCAGCAACTCATAAAAAACAAAAAAAATCCTTCTTCTGGTATGTTGGATCTCAAACTAAGAGCCCTGCTGTGCTGACAGAGGACATTTTAAAAGTAGACGCAACGCACAGCATGGCCTTCTCCATTTTATTAACATTTTGTGGTGTGATTGCATTGATGCTCTCTGAAGTCTTTGACACGTCAAATGAAAAGTCGTCCGCATTCCTGAAGGATCTTTTGGCCAGTCAGTGGCCAAACAGGAAGTGCGGCATGTCGATGGGCCGCATGATAAAAATTCACAAAAGCCACCGAGCGTGACAATAACATCCAACACCAGGCAGCAAAGCCATTGTACACTTGTGTGCATTTTTATTGCGTTTTGTGTGGTATGTGAAATGCACAAATGAAGTTGGAATGTATTGTATTAGTCGACTCTTGGGGTGTAATTCATGTGCCTCAATCAAAAAAAAAAAATACTTGAGGAAATTTTTTTTCCATCTCGAGTACCCATTTATTTGGTGTGCCCTGGCAGGAAAACAAGTCAGCCGCAACAATTCTTCATGCTCCCCATGACAAGAACGTGCCGCCAATGTGGTGAAAAGGCCAATTTCCAAATAAAATCTTACCAGATAATCACATGGGCATCAATGCTTTGGCATGCTTTTGTTTTGTTGTTTCTGGCAGTGAGTGGCTGTGCTCTAACAAGCCCAAAAAAACTTTTTATTTGATCAGAATACTTGAATATTATTCGATAGAATTTCAGTAGGCTATCAGAATACCAAAATATTCGATAGTTGCAGCCTTATATTGGTCATTTATATAATTGTGTCAGTGGTGGTATATGAGAAGTGGAGTTGGTCAGGTAATTCCCCAACGAAGGGCGACAAAGTTTGTGTACCTCGTGCACGCTGGCGGGCTCCTGCAGCCACGCCTGATACATTTCATCCACGTAGTTTCTGTTGGTGCCGTTGAGAATTGTTTCAGCTGCAGCGGCCGCCGACTTTGTCCTGCGTCCTCTCTGGACCAGACTGCAACGGGACATCCACGGGGCCGCGGTCAGTGGTTGCAGCCTGGCTGCCGCCGAGCTCATCAAGCGATGCATCTGGCTACCCCACGCTTGGAAGAAGAATGAAGCGACAACCGGCGGCCACTCGACTCGCCCTTCTGTGTGCCATAAACACAAAGGATTACATTTTTGTTGATGCCGCATGGGAAAATGTTGCCGTCTCCTGATTTTTATGTAGGTGCTAGTCTAGCTGCAGTTGTTTAGAAACTTGGCAGACCATTCTGCACTGAGCTAAGCTGCACCGAGGTAAGCTGTGTTTTTTTGCAAGGTTATAATAGGTTAGATTTTTTTCACAATATATATATATATTTTTATTATTTCATTTTGACTTTTTTTTCTATTGTTGGTTGTAATTATTTTTGAGGAAGGGTTTGTTAGTTTTTATCGGCTTCAAACCTTCTGAAACAACTGATAGAATGCACTGTTATTCTTGTTATTATCATCACCATCATCATCGTCATCATCATCATCATCATCGTCATCATTATTACCGGTTTCAATCATCCCGCAGGCTGGCACACAGCAATTAACGAGGTGCGGGGCGTCATACGAGCAAATCATTGCTTTTTCAGTGACCATCGATCACTTCTTGCTTAATGTAAATATTTAGAAACACATTCCAAAATGCTCTTTCCTGACTCCGATGATGCCCTAGCCGCGAGTCAAACATTAATTTAACGACACTTACAGACATTGACAACAAACATGACGTCCTAAAATGCGCTTAAAAATCATTCACACGTTAGCACGCGTCATTGTAGCATTTTAGCAACGAGGTAACTGAACTCGGAGGGAAATAGTTGAATGTAAAGACGTTCATTGACTTACCTGCTGTGTGTGCGTGTGTTTTGCGTGAGTTCCGTCGCGTCTGGTGCGTGAGTGCCAGTGCGCGTTCCCCGCAGGGGCGGGGTTCCACAAGCCGGCTGTGACGTCACGAAGAGTCGACTTCACGAGCGGACGAATGTACGATGTGAAATGCGTCACCTGTGGGAGTCTGTCAGAGACTGTTCTACGTTTATTTTGAATTTGCTCGGTAGGGTAAAAAACGTGTGTGGGAAATACTGGATAAACATTTGCGATTGGTCTAAAAAAATACCATTACAAGTTTTGTACATAAATTTGTATTCTTTGTGAGCAATCATTTGCTGTTAATTGGCACATTTTACTTACACAACATGAGCATTTCCCAATTCCGTCTATATATTTAAGTTTTTGTTTGCTGAATTTAATCTGTACACAGAAACCAAATAACGTTATGCTGCAATGCTTTGGTGAGCTATCACTAACAGACCTTGAATTAAAGATTATTGTGCCTTATATTATTTGTTCTGATTTTATTTCGTCTTTGATTTACTTTTGGGGGTTTGATTATTCGTTTTTTGCGAATAAAATAATACACGTTGAAAAATGTTGATTTTTGTTGTTTTATATACCAATGATTTTCAAATATGATAATAGCAAAGTTAAATTTAAAAATGAGGAGGTGTGGGGGACAAAAAAATACAAGACTGGAAAATCCCACAATGGTTCCAGTTTTGAGCATATATATTCTAATTTGTTTGGGCAAAAAATCTTTACACAGTCAAATATTTTTTCTCTTTCCCCATTTTTTGGTTGAATTTATCTCTTTAAATGCCTACCCTTAAACATGAATTTCAATTGCTTGCTTAAATAAAGTTTGGCATTTTGCTGTGAGCTGTTGGAATATAAAAAGGCCCTTCAAGTATTTCCCCTTGAAAGCTTGGTGCTCTTTTTTCATGTCATACTCATGAAGTCATTGTGATGATAATGATGATAATCTTGATTAGGCTTTCGATGAGCCTTCAGCTATGTACCTTATTCCTACGCCTGAGCCTGAATTATGTGCGTGACTTCCGGTATGAACCACTACTGCATTTTGATTGGATAGCAACTGGTTGTGCGAGTCTACTTAAACAATGTGGGAATGCCTGTTGTTGCATCTTAAAATAGAAAACATTTCAATAACGCCACCTGCTAATGTAACAAGGTAGGAAGATATCAGTACCATTTGGGAAAAGGGAACAAAATTGACCAAATAAACTACTCCGTCAAATGTGAGCCGCTGTAACAAATGACTCCTTGCGTTTTCCGGTGTCTTGCAGGTGGTCACGCACATAATCGTTCCTTCATGAGAACCCTCAATAAGGTGTATAGTCACATTGTTGAAAAATATATATATATTTGATATGACGACTTGAATATTTGTGCAGCAAAAACTTGAGGGTACGTTTGTCAAATGAGGGGCAGCCATATTGTGGGCTGACAAGCAGGAGGCTAACTCCATGTGAAAGTTAGCTGAAATTTGTAACACTATAATAGTTATGATTGTTGTTTGACAGTTATGACTGTTATTTGTTAAGTTCAATGTTACAATTCTTTTTGTGTTTGGTTCTGATTTTGGAATGCGGGAGGAAACCCAAGCAAGCAAGGAGAGAACATGATAACTCCACAAAGGAAGGATGCAGCTGGAATCGAACCCACGACTTCTGCATTGTGAGGCTATCGTGCTAACCAGTCTTCCTTCGCCTATCCAACAGTATCATGTCAATTTTGCATATGTGGTACAAAGGCGTCCTCTTCCGGGGAACGTAGGGAATTGCAACAAAATCATGACCACCCGCATTCTCTAATTGGGTTTGGGTCCACAAATGAGAGGCATACGAGGCAATTGCCAATGGCTCCGAGATGAGAGGGGCTCCAAGGACAGGGCTGACATTTGGCCTGAGGCTAATGACAAAATGACATTTTTTTACTAACAAGCTCAGGAAACTGAAATTCGATCGGTCGCCGTTTTAGACAACAGAACCGACAATTCCGGTAATATTATTTTGCTTCCCTCCCTGCTGTGACGTAGACGCTGAACAAGATAAGAATAACAAGCCGAGCTCCAAAAAGGGGGGTGTGCCAATTTGTCGGAAATCTCATCACAAAAAAGGCCTTTGAGTAGTCATTTAGTGGGGCGCATTTTAGTACTGATGTCATTTTTACATGTAAACCTATTATATAGATGCCAATGTTAAACTCATCTAAGTGTCTCTTGGATGATGGTGTCCCTTCACTAGTTCCAAATATTTTGGTTGTCTCCTTCAGCTACATGAGAGGGTCAAAAATTTGCAAGATCCTAATCTTAATCATGCAATACAGCTATACCAGAACCACAACTATTATGTGTCAATCAAAAGTGTCTTTGCTGCTATTATTGGACTTCTTGACATTGTGCATGTGTTCATAATCTCGAGCCATCTTAGTGAAAGTCTCCGATACGTAGTTTCGTTAAGGGTAACAAAAGTTTAATTGTAGGTGAAATTAATTAAAGGAGAAAAAAAGCAGCACATCAAGTGCATCTTAAAGTCAACACATGGTGTAAATTTGGCTTTTTAACTGTTTGGTGTTTTTGTGTGAGTTTGAAATTTAACATCTGCTGTAGGCAATGTGTGACAACTCGGCTAATTTACATGGAACTGGAACCGAGTATCTCTGCAATGAGGATTGTCCACAAATATTTGGTTAACATCTCAAGGCTAATGCACAAGCATAATTGGGCACGTGAAGTGCTGCATCCACCAGTAAAAACACAACATTCTGACAGATGCTCAATGAGGGCTCGCTGCAGCTGCTCGCCTCATCGCAATTTTTTTTTTAACTGTCATAATTGGGGTACTGAAAACAAAACAAGTCAAAACACTTGGGGAATGTGCGAAAATTGTAAAACAAAAAACAAGTCATGCCTCTTTTAGGACTTCTTGGTCCAAAAGAAAGGAATGACTAAAATCTATTTTTAAACAGCAAAGCAATGTGGGTGATGTTTTACTTTTACAAGGATCCTCCGAATGCGGTTCTTGCTTGAATACTTGTTCTTCATGCACACAAACGGCAACAAAGTTTATCAGCAGCAGCAGCTTGCTCCAAAAAGACAACTTCATGCACTTCAACTCACTCACACAAAGACAGGTGGACGGACTGCCAACATGGTGACAACGCCACACATGTGGAGTGGAGAAGGTTCCATCACAGCAGCCGTGCAGGAGGAGGAGCCATGCTGGTCACAGGATACATCATAGTGGCTATATCCCAGCGTGTCAGCCATATTGAATGTGGAAAACATATACAGTCAGTAAACAATGAGAGAAGGTTTTAGTCCCAAGATAATGTTCTCACCCCAAGGGAAGGTGTAGTCTACTTTTCGCATCACCAGGGAACTTTGTCGTCGCAAGAGAATGATCTAGTAGTCATGAGTGAAGGTTTTTGTCCTAAGAGTAGTTTCTTGTCCTCTGAGAAGGTTGTGGTCCAGGGGGAAGATTTTCATCCCAAGGGAAGGTTATATGTAGTCCAGGAGAAATTGCAGTCCAGAGGTAAATTTCTCATTCCAAGAGAAGGTAGTAGTCTCTAGAGAATTGTCTAGTCCCAAAGGAAGGTTTTAGTACAGAGAGAAGGTACTAGTCCTGAGAGAGAAGGTTCTTATCATAGGATAAAGTTTTGGAAGAGAGAAGGTTTCAATCTCAAGTCAGGTCTATAATGGTCTAGTACAAAATGAAGTTTCTTGTCCCAAGTGAAGGTTCAAGTCCTGAGACAAAGTTGCATACACAAAAGACATTTTTCCGGTCAAAGATGAAATGAAGTGGTAGGCTTGAGATAAATATTCTCATCCCGAGTGAAGGTCATAGTCCAGGGAGAAGGTTCTCGACCTGAGAGAAGTTCTAGTCCAGGGAGAATCGTCAAGTCCTAAAATAATGCTCTCGTACAAAATAAAGGTTCTTCCCAAGTGAAGGTCGAGTCCCAAAAGAAGGTTGCGATAGAGAGTAAATTCAAGTCCCTCTGATCACTCCACTTTTCCACATTCAATATGGCGTCTTCGTGGGTATATAAACGCACAGGAGCACCACCAAGCGGCGTAAACCTCAGCAAGTCCGGGGGGGCGGGGCTAATCTGGGCGGGGGTGAGGCACCACAGTCAAGTGGAGGTGGCGAGGAGGGTCCAGTGTGGCTTGTCGGTCAGAAGCATCCAATCTGAAAGAGACATCCAGTGGGTGTCGAGGCGTGGGCCCGAAAGGTTCCGCCCACCCACTGCTCTTCGTCTCCAAAATGTGACGCTGAGGAGCACAGAAAGGGAAAAAGACATTGTCAGGCCACTGCACACAGGCGGTGTTGGAACCCCAAACTGGAAGACAGTGTGAGTATAAACTTGGGCACCCGAGACTTGCTGGTCACGCCCCTTTTTGAAAGGGACCAAAATGCAATTTAGAAATGTTGAATCTACGTCACCACGTATGAAATCATCTGAATGTGCAAAGCTGCAAGGGCTGCGCTAACGCGCGATTCAGATCCTGTTGTAACTAGATCAGTCATACGATTAAAATTCACAGCCTAAAAATTAATCATAATTAATTGCAATTTGAACATTTGCCATATTTTATAAAAAAAATTTATTTGAATTCCCCACCCGAGGGTCCAACCTGCTTTTCTTTCATGTTTACATTTACACATGTGTCCACTAGGGTTGAACGATTTTAGGATTTCGATTTCATTTGCCATTTTCTTCACAATGTACATTTACAACATTTACAAAAATGACAGAAAATGCCATTATACCATTCAAAACAATAAAAGCAATTAGTGTAAAAACGCAAGGACAGGAAAGATGATTTGTGAGGGATTTTTCAAATGGTTATAAGTGGTTCAAGTAAGGCAAGATCTACTTATTGAAGGTGATTGAAAAAAATAACCAACTAATCACCCTCCCTCCCAAAAAAAACAAAAAACAAAAACTGGTGTAAACGCAAAGTCAGTGTAAACGATGCGTGACAGACAGAATGTGGGGTACCTCAGGCTTGCAGCGGTGTAGCGTGCGCTCCGGAGCAGTGAAAGTGGACGTTGTGCCAGCGTCCGTCGCGGCGCTGCCACACCCTGGTCTCCTCCGATTGGCTGGAGCGCGGGCGACCGCCGGCATCCACAAACTGCGTCAGGCGGATGTACGCCATGCAGGCTGCGTCCTCGCCCATCATGTGAACGTGCGGGTTGAGGATGGTCGTGTGGATGGGCTTCACCTTCTTCGACAGCTCTGATGGCAGATGCGCAGGATTGTTATGCTTCAGAGCAACGATTGTCATGATCGCCGATGATTACGAGCGTGGCATTAAATTGTTTCCATTGTCATTACAGTTCTATTAAATTTGTATTATGTTCCATGGTTATACTCTTGCTATAATCATTGCGTTTGATTGTCATGGTTGTTGTTTTTGACGTCAATGATTTTTCTGTTCCAATTTAGGATTGTTGTAATCTCTGTTTCAATGTTCCAATTCTTACGTTTGATGAGACAAGCATGAGATGCGTTTGATTTGTTATGTTTGTCAAAGCCCAAGTGTAGTCTGATTTTTACGTTAGTTGTATTCGTGTGCATTCGTCATAGTCATCAAACTGGAGGACAAAGTTGCGTTTGTTAGTTACGGTTGTGGGTACACTGCGCACAGTTTTGTTTGAGTGATTGTGGTGTTTGCTACTCACGGTTGTCAAAGTAGAAGCGGTGGAAGTCCATGCCCTCCACGAGGTTGCCGAGACCTTCGGGCTCGAAGGACGTCAGGCCAGGGTCGCAAATCTTTCTGCAGACGCACACAAAGAATCCATAGAATGAAGAACAGCAGCAGCATTAACATCCATCTAGTGGTGCATTCTTATGTTCACGTTTTTATGGCGATTTACGTGACTTTGGACGTGGCACAAAGAGTCCCATCTATTCATAAAGCCGGCCTGTAATTACTCCGTAATCTTCTGAACACAAATACATTTGCACATCAATCCCGTTGATGCTTCTTTGCTAATGGCGCGCCAATCCCCTCCGCCACCACTCCCCGCAACCTCACGACTCACACGTAGGCCTCAAAGTCGCCGTTGTTGACGGCTTCGATCAGCTGCTCCGTCATCTTGATGATCTCCTGCTTGCGAGCTGCAAAAGCACAGAAAAGAACAACATGAAGCTGAAGATGATGAGATTAGACCATTGATTAGCATTACTTTGAGGAAATGAAAAGACTCGCTTCACCAAATAAGAGTCAGAGTGTGCTTGCTTCAAGTTGTTCATTTGTCACTCCCATCTAAAGTTAAACTGAAAATTCTATATTGGGCCATACGTTCAAGCAGCAAAATGTTCACCCAACGGATAAAACAAAAGTCAGCTAGCTTAATGCTAACAGATAACATGAAACGCCATCGACATTTTCATGCAAATTCACACTAACGTTACGGTAATTATAATACCCCAAACCAGGGGTGGGCAAACTTTTTGATTGGCGGGCCACAATGGGTTCTAAAATTTGACAAGAGGGGCCAGACCAGGAGCAGATGGTTAGAGTGTTTTGGTAACCTCACCTCATTGGAGAACAAAAATACAATTAATTTTAAATGAAAGTGAACAAAAGCATGACAACAATATATATGTCTTTGAAAAACCACAGTATTTAGAAAATAAAACATTAAGGTTTATTCATTTAATTTTTTTCAAATTCGGCAGGCCAGATTAAAGCATTTAACGGGCCTCATGTGGCCCCCAGGCCGGAGTTTGCCCACACCTGCCCCAGAAAATGGCACCTTTCCACGCACATATCAGCAACACAGAAACAGAAAGAGCGCATAAGCATCACGTCTGCTCAGTGCTGCCCCCCATGTTGTGGTACAACATGGCATTGCGCCAAATATGCGCAAATCGAAATTGGGACTTGCCTGTGTCTTCTTGAATGTAAAACTTCATCGACAATCGTTTTTTACAAAATTATATCATTGCAAGTAGGGCAACAGTGTATATTCTAATCATTCATTTTGCTTCTTGTGCTTGCAAAAGACAAAAACTGTCATGTCTCGGATGTAGTTATAGCGTAGCATCTTTTACCTTTCACATCTTCATCCTCGATCGTTGTGTTGCTGCTGTCTGATGATTCCTGCAAGCAAGGCACTTGTTAACGAGGACATGAACGCTTACACGCGCTGTACAACAAAAAAGTCTCTCCAAATGACGACATAGCGAGCGAACAAGTAAGCGAGGGCACAAATCCTGAAAAAAAAGTCCTCGCAGACACACAAAAAAATGTTGAACGGCGAGTACGAAATGACGGGAAGATGCTTGAACCAGTCTACCAGATTATGGATTACGGTAGTCTGAGGCTCCTGGAGGAGCGATGACCAGAAAAAGGAAGATGAAGAGTAACAGTGCGGAGCGTTGTGATAAATTGTAAAGAGGGTGAAATGAGTGACAGATTAATTTGAATGAGGAAGGAGGACTGATTAGTCATGCTAATCCAAATGCTAATGAACATAAAGTATGACTGGATAATGACTTGTCACATGGGTGACCTGCTGCTCACGACCACACCTGGGGGTAATTCAGAGTGTTCAATCAACCTGCCATGCACGTTTTCAGAATGTGGGAGGAAACCGGAGTACCCGGACAAAACTCATGCAGGCACGGGGGAGAACATGCAAACTCCAAACAGGAAGACCGAAGCCGGAATCAAACCCACGACCTCTGGATTGCGAGGCCATCGTTCTAACCAGTCACCACCGTGCCGCCTACAAAAATACGCAACGCGGATTTATACTGTCGCGCGCGCATTGACGCTTACATGCACTTAAGTGCACATTCAGACACGCACACGCCATCACAAGCGCTAATACACGCGCACTTTGGCATAAAGTACAAACACATTGAATTAAATACTCAAAAGCCCACACTGATACGCACTTAAACTCTCTCCCACATTCTCAGACTGGCTCACACACGCACAGGGCAAACCAGTGCAGCAGATGTGACCGAGTTTCTGCTGACTGTGGTTGTGTTGGTGTTATTTTTGTTGTTGTTCCTGCAATTGCGGCTCTGCGGGAAACACAAAAAAAAAAACTCGACGAGCTGGCATCCATACCAGGTGTTCTGAAATTCCTTCCTACCGTTTGGGAAAGCCTACCAATGCGTTGGAGATTTTGCAGGAAGTTTGGAACTTTTTGTCCGACCTGTCGTTTGTACGATTAAAAGCCGTGGGTAAGAAACCCAAACAAAAATAAAAGAGAAAAATCTATAGTGCCAATGTTAGGCTGCAAGTTCGCATTCTTACTCATAAATATTGAGTTCAAGTCATGTAACATACATTTAAGTCATGTGACTCAAAGCCTCTTTCACGCAAGCGCCTTTTTGCATGTCACGAAAACAACAAAAGTGAAGTCTTATATGCACGCCGGGTCACTATTTGGCGATGGCAATTTAAAAACAATGACATGCTTCATTAGCATATACTGAACGTGATTTGAAATCATGTTACTTTCCGTATGTAAATCATGTGACTCTCACACAAGACTCCAGTAAAGCAGCGCGCATGTGTGTGTGTGTCCTGATGATGTAACGCTAGATTAATCATCTGGACGCAAATAATCTGAGATTAGCACCACTATTCAAAGGTTGCGTGGTGTGGGGGATGCCAAGGGCTGGGGTCTGATTTTGGCTCGATGGGAGGATGAAGCTAAAGGAGGGCAGATGAGAAGAAGAAGATGAAGGTTAATGAAAGACAGGAACAGAATTCCCAATTGGACGGAGGAAAGTGTGTCACCTTATTGCAGCACGCTACAAATAAACCACCTTCAAATTCCACATGGAATAATATATGTGTCTGTGTCAAAAAGTGGGAGTCTCAACGAGTGTGTGTAGAGGCCAAATCTGTTTGTGTGTGTTTGTCAAATTATGTGTCAAAATGGGTATGTTCATGTGTGTGAGTCTCAAAACATGTGTGCCAAAGTGTGTAAATGTGCATGTGAAAGTGTTTTAAAACTGTGTGTCAAAATTTGTAGGTGTGTGCAGGTGTGTGTAAGTGTGTGTAAGTGTGTAAATATGCGTGTATGTGTGTGCTATGTATGGCAAATTTTGCGCGTGTGTGTGTCTGTGTGTCAAAGTGTGCATGTCAAAATATGTAGGCGAAATTGTGTGCGTATGAGAAAGGATGGGTCAAATTGTGTGTGTGCGATCGCGCGTGTGTGTGTGAGTGAGGAAAACGATGTGAGCCCAAAAAGGTGTTGGTGGACCGAGGGACCAAGTTGAAAAATTGAAAGCTTTTAGTACCAAGAAGTTCAGGTAGCAAGAAATCCGTTTGTTGAACTTGATTTGAAAGGGCGACAAGACTGAGGAAATTTTGTTGCGGGGCAATTTAGATGAAGACCTTGTTCAGGGAGTGGCACCGGAAGCACTTTTTATCGATAAAAAACAAAACACGAACGACTCGGTTTCTTCACCTTTTTTGGCGCCCCAATTCCGAGTGGAGGTACTTCAATTTGAGTAACCGAGTAACGAGTGTGATCCGATACTTCGGCAATGAGTTCAGAAGAACAAAGCACAAGCTTTCTTTTTGACCAGCTCCAATTTCAAAATGTTATCGGTCCAGTACAAGAATTGTCATTATCCACACCGCTTTTCCTGTGCAGGGTCACGGGAAGGTGCCGGAGCCGATCCCAGCTGACTACGGGCGTGAGGCGCACGACACTCTGAATTGGTCGCCAGCCAGTCACAGGGCAGAAATAGACACCGTCACCGAGTGGGAACTGAGTCAGGCTAATGTACGGTACGAGAATTGATTTAGATTCTTTTTGCGGCCGTTGACTTAAAAAAAAAATAAATAAATAAATACACAAAGCTTTTTGGTTTAAGGGAAATAAAGCAAAAGGTTCACCTTGTTACAATTAAAGGTTAAAAAAGCAGTTAAAATTTCAAATTGTAATTTTAAGGCCATATACAATACAATACAACTTTATTTGTACACCAACCAGCCTCCCCCACCGCCCCCCCCCCCCACACACACACACAAGTAGGGATGCAACAATGGATTTATAAATGATTAACCTGTTGATTAGTTTTTCGATTAATTGATGAATCTGAATTGGAAAACATGACATTATTTCAATATAACGGCAGAAAATGCACACAAAAGGTTATGAATCAGTTATTGGTTTGATTTGTCAGAAAATTGGCAAAACCGTTGATGGCTGTTTTCCAAAGTATAAAAGCTGATGTTTGCTAATGTTTAATTTTGAGAGAACTCCAAGATAATAAGTCTGGTTTCATGGAGGAAGACGCAGACTGCAGAGATCAGTTCTAATGACTCATCTATGATCAAAATCGTTGTTGCTTATTTGATCGATGAGCAGTCAATGACTCGTCGCACCTGCGGAAGCCGTGCGTCGTCCTACCTTGGCGTCGGCCTTCTTGTTGAGGAGGCTCTTGGCTGCTGCGGAGAGGCAAAAGGACACACCCTCAGCGGGGAGCGTGCACATGGCGCACCCAGTTTGCACCTTAGTCGCCCGGCTGCCGCACACGCACACGCCAAGTGTCCATCTCTGCACATCAGTGGCGCTCTTTAAAATAAAAATTAAAAAAAGGAGAGAGAGAGAGAGAGAATCCCTCCCCCCTGATCTCCTCCCTCACATGAAAGCAGCGCTCAAGCACGCACATGAAAGATCCTGGCGTCACATGATGTGAGATCAGCGCCAGGATCAGCAGGAAGTCATTTGCCGTATAATCCCAAATCGTGCCGCCACACTCAAAGTAAGATGACAGCAGCCCCCGTCCAGTTTGTTTGGACAAAAAAAAAAAGATTGAGTAAAAAAGTCAGTTTGTTTGCTTAGAAAAAAAAAGAGTTTGGATTAAAGAGCCACTTTGCAAACCAAAAGAGTTTGATCGCAAAGATTTTTTTAATCTATCAAAAGAGTAAGTGTTTTAAAACATTTGCCTACAAAAAGAGTGAGTTTTACGACACAGATTACAAAAGTGAGTTTTTCCATACAGACTTGAGGTTTTTTTTTGTGTGTAACTGTCAATGTGACCGATTTGACAGTTATGTAAATTTGTTTCGTATTTTTCTGAATACAAAAAGATTTTAATTCATTTTAAGTTAAATATAAATGAAGGTAAATACAAGAGAATAAGTGATATAAACAGATTATGTTGAAATCAAGTGCTTGTTCACAAAAAGTGGGTTCTTTTTGTAAAATACTTTGTGCACACAGCACGTTTGTTTATCAGACACCTCATCTGGCTCTTCTCAACGTGGAGGAGCAGCGGCTCGCTTCTGAGCACCTCCCGGATGACCGAGCTTCTCAACCCTACCTCGAAGGGAGAGCCCCGAAACCCTGCCGAGGAAACTCATTTCGGCCGCTTGTCACCGTGATCTTGTTCTTTCCGTCTCGACCCACAGCTTGTGGCCAAAGGTGAGGGTAGGATCGTAGATCGACACGTAAATTGAGAGCGACGCAGGTTTTTATCCCAGCCACAGAAAAGTGGACCAGCTTTACACCCTCAGCAGGGTACTCGAGAGTGAATGTGAGATCGCTCGACCATCCTACATGCGCTTTGTAGACTCGGAGAAAGTATTTGAAAATGTTTGGTTTGGTTTGCATTGCACGACTGCCCGTCACAGCTTTCACGCCAACGACCACTTGTAAGTCTCCGCGCATTGCAATTTGTGATCATGGTCAGGAGGCTGCGGTGAAGGTGGAGCCCGCTTACCTTGGTAAGCGCAAGGGTCACGAAAGGCAGCGTCGGCAATGGCACAGAAAGGAAGGAGGAGGAGGAGACAAAAGGTTAGACGAGGACGACCGGGAGCATGACAGCAACGAAGCCGCGGTCCGGACCTTGTTCGACGATGACGCCGCTACTCGCCGGCACATTGCTGACCGACGCCGGCGCCGTAGTCTGACGGCCAACTGGAAGGACACAACAGGACCAGGATCAAAGTGGCGCACGCACGCGCAAGGCCTCTAGGGGGCGCAAAACCATAAAAAGTCATTGAGTAACTAACATGGGCTAGTCAAGTGGACTCATTTCTTGCATTCAATCAGTGGTAAATTGTGTCATGATTTTTTGTAAAGAATCTAATTAAATTATTGCTATCCATCCAGCCATTATCTGAACCGCTCCTCCTCACAAGGGTCGCGGGCGTGCTGGAGTCTATCCCAGCTGTCCTCTGCAGTAGGTGGGGTACACCCTGAACTGGTTGCCAGATAATCGCAGGGCACGCACGGGGAGAACATGCAAAAGGCACATAGGAAAGCCGGAATCAAACCCTGCACCTCTGCATTGTGAGGCGGATATGCTAACCATTCGCTCACCGTGCCGCATATTAGAACATACGTACGAAGTAAATCACCGCATATATTCATGATGAATAATACATATTGACCGTAAGAATTGCAACACTCAAATTAAAACATGTATGTAAATCTCATGTCTCACCCGAGAAGTTCCGAGAGACCAGCATGGTGGTCAAGATGGCGCCCTGCCCATGGGAGGAAGATGAGAATGTTGCAAGGTTGCAAGGTTGACGCTGTGTGCTTGATTGGTCACCTTCAACTTCCTCCTGGCGTTGAACTTCTTCAAGCATTCCACCGTCTCCTGCCGGTGCATCATGGAAGCCACCGTGGAACGTTGCTGTCGACACATGATCGGCGTCAGCGCGCCAACAACCGACAACTACTTTGTCTGCTTGTCACCAACCACGAACTAGCAACTAGTAGCTGTCAGTCCCAAGAAGTGAACTTCTTTCGATCATTGCGCAACTAGTACCAAATGAGTGTTCTGAATTAAAACACTACTTCTTCTACCAATATGGCTACTACTTCTATTACTAGTACCATCACTAACACAACTACTGCAACCACTACTACGACTACTTTTAATTTGAACTAGTATTTTAACTATGAAGACCACTAATACCACTACTTCTAATTCTGCTATTTAGATTTCTCAACAATCAGCTAATATGTTTACTACGAGCACTCATTCAAAAACTACTGCATACGTACGCAGACCCACGGGTGCTTGAGGGTCTCCTGGGCCGTGATCCTCTTGGCCGGTTTGATGGTCAACATTTGGTTGATCAGATTTTTTGCTTCAGGCGTGACCGTGTCCCACTCCGGAGACGGGAACTACGCACACGCATGCAAGCACTCGTGTTACAGGAGCGACTATGAGGAGGTCACCGAGGTCACGGTGAAGGCTCACATCGTAGGTTCCCGCTTTGATCTGCTGGTAGAGTTTGTGCTGGTCTTCGTCCCAAAAGAGAGGGTAGCCCACCAGGAGGATGTACAGGATCACACCTGCGCACACACACACGCACACGTCAAGCAGCAAGAAAGAACCGCTCCCGGCCGTGTCGCCGTCAACGCGGCTCTCACCACACGCCCAGATGTCCACCGGCTTCCCGTATGCTTCCTTCCTCAGCAGCTCCGGAGACAAATAGCCCGGCGTGCCCGCAAAGCCTAAACACACAACACACAGACATCACGACGGCGAGCGCAAAACGGCAAGTGGGCGTGCACGACATACCGAACCAGGCCTGCTGGTCTCCTTGCACCTCGATGGCTAGCCCGAAGTCGGCCAGCTTCACCGCCGCGTTCTTACACTTGCTGGCCAGCAGAAGATTCTCAGGCTGCACCACAACACAAACGGCACAAGCGTCACAACCTGCTCTTACCATACAACACAAGGCACAAACACGCTGCTAATGACACACAACTACAACGCACAACTACGGACACACTACTAGAATGCACAACAAAGAATACACAGGTAACAAACTCTTCCCTAAGAGATCTCGACTAAGATAGTACACGTCTATGCACACACTAGTAGAAAACATTTTCAGAAGGCCACACACCTATAGGTCACATTCCTGTGGTTACACAAATAAGACGACACACGACTAAAACACACTAGAAAGCAGACAGAACAACCAGAAACTACTAAGCACACACAATTAGAACAAACCACTCCAAAGTTACACTTTACTAATTCACACTAGCAGAAAACAATACCAGAGGCGCACACCACTTTGGACAGACAACTGTCACCTTTGCTGAGCATTATGCTAGATGCTTATTTGTGCCACTAGTCAACAAAAGACAGAATTTAATTAGAGCTTTAATTAAAACTTCCTATGAGGAAGGACAAACCACACACTGTACATATATTTAGCAAGGCAACACGTTTCAAAGAAACAAAAACACTTTACAGCAAATAAAGCCAACACTAGGGACCAATTAGCAATTAGCTCATGTTAGCATTACAATTAGAAGCTAGGAGAGCTTGCTCACAAATGAACATAAGACTGCAACACTACTAAAGACACAGTATTACAATCCTCAAATACAAGAAGATCTTTTAATTGCAGTGCTTTACGTGAGGAGCTAATTAGGTAAACAAAACTAATAGCTGAATTTAATGAAAACTTTAATTACAACCACCTGTAAGAGGATGCATGAGGGATAACAAACTGCTTATGTAAATTAATCTCACTCCAGTTTGGCTGAAACGCAAACATCATTTAGAGCAAATGAAGCTAGCGGCCAACAAGCAAATGTTAGCATTGGAACAGCCAGCTCACAAACCAAACCCAACATTTCTGCTCCAAGTTTTAACAATTCACATGCTAACGGCAACAGCTTCTCAGAGACTCAGGACTTTAGCAGCTATTTAGTCAAGCATAATATAAAGAGACACAAAAGAGTCCATAGAATTTTGTACCACTTTACACGTTCACGTCACTAATATGTGTGCGATGTTATCAATAGGGAAGCGATATCACAACTGACAACTCTTGGTACCTGGATTTACAAGCGACCCAACTTGGTAGATTTATTTATTTATTTGTGTTCCAAGCAAAAAAGTGACTTTTATGAGCCATCTTCAGATACAACAAGCAGCAAATCTGAAGCTTGCTCATATGTTTTGATAAAGCGAGAAAAAAAATGGAGCAATCATGCGATGCCCTCGCATAGGGGCAAGGAGAGACACAAACACAAAATATGCCAACACTGACAAGGTGCTGTTGTCGACCACAACTCACACCCTGACCTTCACAAGCACACTAACTAGTCGTCGTATTTTGTTTCACGGCGTAAAACGCATACCAAAAAAAATTTTATGGTTTCAAAATCTTTGGTAGATTGAGCTAAGAGCTTGTTGACACAACAAATTCAACTGTGTGGCTATGCCAAATTGCAGAGTGGAGCAAGCGACGGCAAACAGTTCCTCACTCACCAGTCAGTCTGTGTGTGACGTGATGTGTCAAGCGACCACTCACCTTGAGGTCTCGGTGGACCACGCCCATCTGATGGCAGTGAAGCACCGCCTCCAGGATCTGCTGGATGCAATGGCTGCATGCAGACAGCAGGGGGCAGAGGGTTAGTCAAGCACGGGCGCCATCAGCCAAGTGAAAGTGTGCGCGTGGGTGTGTGGTCGGGGGTACTTTTGTGCATTGGTGAGTATGTGTGCTAAGTTTGTGTAAATATCTATTTTTGTGCTTTCTATGCTGCGTGTTTTGTGAGAGTGTACATGCGAGTTTGTGTATCTGTTTTGAATGTGTGTATCTTGCACCCTCTTTAATCCTTAAACGTACAGTTACACCCAATTTCGTGTGAAATTTTGGTCGGAGGATTCTTTTCATGCAATTCAGGGGAGTTAATTAGCGCCAAAACACGGCAGATTCAAACCAAAATGACCATGTTCAAATTCGGTCATGGGTCCTTGAGACTTTTTTGTGCATCCTGTTATTTTGTTTTTAAATTTCCCAGGCGGCGCCACTGCGTGAGTTTGGCAGGGCTGCATTTTGGTAGCCCTAAAAATCATATTGGTGTGTTATAAATTAAGCAGGGCTTGCAAACACAGATGGAAAAGCGAGAGGAATGTGTCAGGGACAGAGACGCAAGTGCTAACACACGAAAACGGGCACAAATGGTTAACTTTAATTTATGTGCTGACACTGAGAAGAGAAGACGAAACGAGGGAGAAAAATTAATCAGAAACATTCTCTGCTATTTTTGTGCTGCATATCCACCATGAATATGGTGGTCAATTTATTAGGTACACCTGCACAATAGCTGACAATGAGCAAACGAGTAGGAACAGTTCTGATTATATTGAATGCATCATAACATAGGTAAGGATATTGTTGAATCAATACCTTTGATTGTTGTTATTATTATTATCGTATCGTTGTAAAACAGGATTTTTATTCCCAAACAATCGGCCACTTTACTTCCTCTGTTCAAACACAAACAAATCAAATTGCATAACTCTTGGAGCAATTGAATATTGGAACACAAACGGTGGAGCAACACATGGAGACAGATAAGATGACAGTACTCACGGGCGAAAAAATAACTAAATGTACAATTTACTAAGGAAGTGTAACTGCCTCCTTTTTGTCAATCTATATATTTGTATTATACTGCCCTCAGGTGGCCAATGAGCGCACACCAGAACAATCTGCGCAGTCCATTTAATAGAATCAACAAAAAAAAATTTTTACGTACTTATAGTAGATTTAATTATACAATTACTGTATGTTTTTGTAAAGTTGACAACCAGGCCAGGAAAACCCCCGCCTATTGCCTGTAGACAGTTGCGATAGGAACCAGCACGTCACGACCCTCGTGCGGAGAAGCGGCTCAGATAATGGATGGATGCTATTTTTCTCTTATTAAAAATATTCTTCAAACATTTTTTTTCAACTAGACTAGGTGAAAGGCAAAACCAGTCATTTCAAAGGAGAAATATGTTCTAGTCAAAAGCATGTGGCCACATCGCTAATGGAAAAAGGGTTAACATGTTGTGCGAATTCAAAATTGGTCTTATGCTAATTGGCCTGCTCCAGCAGCTCTTAATCATCCTGGTGCAGATTTTGATGCGTTTTCAACCTCTCTGTATCTTTTCATATTTTATTTTTTGCCTCCTTGTCCTCCTCCCCCATCCTGGCTGGCTCACCAAGGGGAAAGCAACTGATTTAAATGCACCTCCTGAGGGATGAAGGCGTGGGCGGGAGCCATCTGTCTCTGTGTCTAGACAACGGAAAAAGTGCTCCACTACCATCATCATCCTTTTCAACGGTGTCACAGAGGTTGTCAGAACAAACAAACTGGACGACTGCAGAGGCACCCCCACAAAGGTGCGTGTGTGTGTGTCTTTGGGGGGCTACCTGGCATCTGCTTCGCTGTAGTACTCTCTCGCCACAATGTCCTCAAAGAGCTCGCCTCCTGTCACCCTGACAACGCACACACCAAGATGGTTATATCTGCACCCCTCCCACAAAACACACAAGGAAACACTCTTAAAGATGCAGATACAAACACACTCACACACACACACACAAGCACCGTACACACAAATGCACACAAATACGATAATATACACAAACCACACGCACCAGTATTAAAAAATACACAAATAAACACACTCGCACACAGCTTCCCACACACAATGCAAAAAGCACCACACAAGCACAAACAGGCACGCACGCACAGGGAGTGAGTGGAGGGGGATGTCCTACTGAGGGGGAAACCCCGACCGAATCGCTGACTGGGGCCGTGTTGCCATGGCGACTGACTCTGGCACTGCGGGTGAGTGTGCGCTAAAGCAGCAAAGGAGGAACGGGGTGGGTGGGGTGTTATGTAATGGGGGGCGGGGAGGGGGGGCATGGGGATGAAGAGGAGGAGGAAGGAACTCACAGATCAAAAAGGAGGTAGTGGAAGCCCTCCTCCGAGATGCTGTCATGGAGCCGCACTGCCGCAGCAACAAACACACACACACACACACACACACACACGCACACCCCTATTGGTGCAAAAGTGCGTAAATTCCACACCAACGTTTTACAGCGTATGATGACGCGGGACAGTCGGCGAGCTCACTGTCAGCTACGTGAGCTACGTATGCGCAAGTGACCTCAAGCGAACTTGTCGCATACATGACGCGTGATGTCATATTCTATCGCAATTGCCAAGCACGCATACAACTTCTGACCGATGTTGGAGTGTTTGAGCAGCCGGCAGATGCGAGCCTCCCGCTCCAGCTTCTGGTGATCTGCGCACACAAACGACATCAACAACACACGTCAACGACAATGACGAGGTCATTACGTCATCATTCGTAAGACGTCACATCAGGTTTGCCGAGAAGGAAACAGGTGAGGAAATGAAGGAAAGGAAAGGAGACAAGGCAAACAAAGTAAAGAAGGAAGGGTGGAACAAAGGCAAGGAAGAAGAAAACGAGAGGAGACAAGGAAGGAAGGAAGGCAAACAGAAGCAAGACGAAAAAACGGAGAGCAAAGGAAAGGACGGAGGAAACAATGAAGACGTGCAAGAAGGACACAAGAAGAGAGCAAAGGAAGCAAGTTGACGTGAATCCCGGAAGGAGAAGTCGAGTGTGGACGTTTGAGTACTGACATCGAGATTGTTGACCTTTCAACCCAGTAACAACAACGGCAACACTTTATTTGTGTGCTTGAAAACCAACCTTGAAACCTGAACCGTACTTCTCGTCTAAAACGCAATTTCAGGCTTGATTCGCTACTTTGAACTCTGAACTTGAAACCCCGCACCTTGTTTGAAGCCTTACCTTGAAAACCTAAATTTTGTTTGAAACCGTAACTTATCACTCCAATCTTGTCTTAAACGCCTGGCCATATCTTGAACCTCTAATTTGAAACCCAAACTCTTGTTCAAAGCGAAACCAAGACTTTAAAACTTTACTGCAAACCCTTGTTTAGAACCGTAACATGGTTTCAAATCATAACTTGAGACCCTAACTCTCGTTTGAAAGCCTAATCATGTTTTGAAGCACTAGCCCAAACTTCGTTTCACATCCTCTCTCTCTTCTCCGAAAGCATGATTTGAAACTCTTGTTCAGCACGGTCGAAACCCCAACTTGAAATCCTAACGCTGGTTTGAAACCTGACCTCGGGGCACTCTGGTCTCACCTCTGCCTGACAGCTTCTTGGTGTTGATGATCTTGGCGGCGTACTCTTGCCCCGAGCACACTTTGACGCAGCGGCGGACCACCGAAAAGGCTCCCCTGGCGAAGAAGCAAACGGGACAAGAAGACGGCTCAGCATTTCGTCTGTCAAAACGGCCACCCGGGGTTTTGACGCAGAGTGAATGAAGAGTTGGGAAGAACTGCTTTCATTATCATCTTTCACTGCTTCCCCACAAAACAAGTCATCCATCATTACCACATATGGATTTTTATATAGTTGACGCTTTGGTTGAAACCACTAATCAAATCCTCCTTATCCAGCCGTTTTTTGTCTTATTCAGAAATATCATTGTTCTCAAAGCAACAAGAACCTCTCAGCAGTCCTTGAATGCATCACGGCAGACACAGTGAGTGGGGCTTCACTTCTCCCTTACCTAGTTGGAGGGCAAAACCCCATGATGGCACAAATATGAAAGTGCAAAGATATTGCATGCTGAACAGCTAACGTGAACACACCTTCAAAACCTCATTTAAAACCATACTTTGAAACCCTAACGCTGACTTAAAACCCTCATCTGAAAACCTATGTCAGGTTTGAATCGCAAACTTGAAACCCTAACCCTCGCAGACCTTAAGCACAGCTTGAATCTCAAACTAGGACCTTGAAACCCGAACTGACATGATGACATCATCATGATGAGCCTCAAAGTAGTTAACTTTTTATTTTTTTTCCAGCTGGCTATAGTTCGCAAAACGTGAGCAGCTTGCTCGGATTGTTTGTTGTTTTTTCAAAGCCGATTGAAGAGCGATCGAGTGTTTGTTTTCAAATAAACCTCTGTAACAAATTTCAATAAACAACATACATACGTTCGTGCGTGATCAGACGTTAACACGCACACATACTAGTGTAGGAAAATACGAGGAAAATACGAAACAGAGTCACACGTGTCCCTGTGAAGTACCACACATGCCCACGCACATCCTGACGCTCACTTTTACAGGCTAAAGTGCGCTTTCACACAAGCACATCCACGCGTGAGTGTCATTGGGGTGGGTTGGGGGGGACCCCCAAATTTTTGGTGTTCGGGGAAAAACAAACGGCGAGTGTGTACGTACTTGCCTAGCTCCTCGCACAGCTGGTACTCGTCGGTGAAGCGCGTGCACGTGGTGGTGGTGGCCATTGTCCCGAGGGATGTTCGGTTTGTCGCTCCGGTTCTGAAAAGGACTCAAATGAATGCTGCGGGCGTCGCGTCGCACCGGACTGAAACACGTGCGCGCTCACGCATGCACGCACTCGTGGATGTGGGGACTTGGCTGGCTTTCTACGGGCACGCTCGGCTTTCCACGACTGCTGCATTTGTAACGAAGCACTTTACATAGATAATTTCAGAATCACTTTACATTGATAACGTAATATAGCAATAATACAGCAACATACTACACAGACTAGACACCAGAAAAAAGCAGAACAATAACAGTGTCAGTGTCTCATGTTGGGCAGAAAGGTTCTGCAAACGCGTTTTAAAAGTGGACAGAGAGGGGGGCTTCCCTAACATTTCATGGAAGCGGGAATGACAGAAAAGGCTCGCAGTGACACTACTTTGTCCTCGGCACCTCCATTGGCATCTGATCTGCAGACCTGAGGCAACGGGCAGGTGTGTAGGGGTGAAGAACCTCAGAGAGGTACGCTGGGTTGAGGCCATTTAAAAAATTTACTAGTACACAAGTATCTTAAAATTAACTCTAAAATGTACTAGGAGCCAGGGAAGCGAAAACACAATTGGGGCTATGTGCTCCCTTTTCGGAACATCGATGTCGAGAGAGATTAGATTTAGCGGTTAACATGCTCGTAAAACATATTATGGTCCAGTGCTAACCGACCTGTATGACATGTCCCCGAGATTACATCCAAATTAGAGCAAAAAAACTGCTGCGCCCAACGTGGGGCTCGAACCCACGACCCTGAGATTAAGAGTCTCATGCTCTACCGACTGAGCTAGCCGGGCCGCTCGGTTCTCGTACAGCATTTTCATTCAGATAGAGGGCAAGGCAGGTCGAAGGAGGAAGTCGGTGAACCATAGAAAGAATTTGTCTCCGGCAGTATGAACTCCACTTGTATCACAGTAACAGGCAACTACGATAAACAAAGACGTGACGTATACAGTATATAGAAAGTCTTTTCGCAATGTAAGGGGACCATCGTAGAATAGTACCACTCAATGACAGCTGTGCAACAATTTGGACAGTCATAAGAGCAGTGATAAAATGAACAATGATGCATAACTTACAACACTATGACGGTTGTGCTAATGATGCAGATCATCGTTGCACCATTTATGGAGTATCCAGTAGCAGTACATGAAATGCAACTTTGGATGTGTAATTATGCAGGTCCTTAAGTGCTTTAAAGTGTCAGTCAGTTGATCAAACATTGATCAACAACAGCTGTTCAAGTTTGGAGAGGGTACCAGTTTATTTTTTCACAGTCCTAACTCATATCTTGTCCTTTTTTTGTGGTGGCACCGAAGCAGACTGATGGAGAAACACAGGACTGTTTTGATGACTGCAGTGGAGAACTGTCTCAACAGTTCCTGTTCTACCTTAGCAAGCACATCATTGGCTGGACCTTTTTTCAGGATGGAGTTGATGTTGGCCTCCCATTTCACTTATTTCTGAGAGTGCTAGACTCATCAATGGCATCCCGCCAGCCCCGGTGGAGTGCCATCAAGCACTGAATGGTTCTTCCACACAGTGAGCACAACCAATGGCCTGCATACGAATCAATGCAAATCAGTGACAGGTTGCCAGTCAATCACAGGGCACATTCTGACCAAACAATGGAGCGGCCGCTGATGTCAAGGCACATAAAGACAAACCTCACATTCACAGGTGAAACAGGTGAGGAAATGAAGGAAAGGAAAGGAGACAAGGCAAACAAAGTAAAGAAGGAAGGATGGAACAAAGGCAAGGAAGAAGAAAACGAGAGGAGACAAGGAAGGAAGGAAGGCAAACAGAAGCAAGACGAAAAAACGGAGAGCAAAGGAAAGGACGGAGGAAACAATGAAGACGTGCAAGAAGGACACAAGAAGAGAGCAAAGGAAGCAAGTTGACGTGAATCCCGGAAGGAGAAGTCGAGTGTGGACGTTTGAGTACTGACATCGAGATTGTTGACCTTTCAACCCAGTAACAACAACGGCAACACTTTATTTGTGTGCTTGAAAACCAACCTTGAAACCTGAACCGTACTTCTCGTCTAAAACGCAATTTCAGGCTTGATTCGCTACTTTGGACTCTGAACTTGAAACCCCGCACCTTGTTTGAAGCCTTACCTTGAAAACCTAAATTTTGTTTGAAACCGTAACTTATCACTCCAATCTTGTCTTAAACGCCTGGCCATATCTTGAACCTCTAATTTGAAACCCAAACTCTTGTTCTAAGCGAAACCAAGGCTTTCAAACTTTACTGCAAACCCTTGTTTAGAACCGTAACATGGTTTCAAATCATAACTTGAGACCCTAACTCTCGTTTGAAAGCCTAATCATGTTTTGAAGCACTAGCCCAAACTTCGTTTCACATCCTCTCTCTCTTCTCCGAAAGCATGATTTGAAACTCTTGTTCAGCACGGTCGAAACCCCAACTTGAAATCCTAACGCTGGTTTGAAACCTGACCTCGGGGCACTCTGGTCTCACCTCTGCCTGACAGCTTCTTGGTGTTGATGATCTTGGCGGCGTACTCTTGCCCCGAGCACACTTTGACGCAGCGGCGGACCACCGAAAAGGCTCCCCTGGCGAAGAAGCAAACGGGACAAGAAGACGGCTCAGCATTTCGTCTGTCAAAACGGCCACCCGGGGTTTTGACGCAGAGTGAATGAAGAGTTGGGAAGAACTGCTTTCATTATCATCTTTCACTGCTTCCCCACAAAACAAGTCATCCATCATTACCACATATGGATTTTTATATAGTTGACGCTTTGGTTGAAACCATTAATCAAATCCTCCTTATCCAGCCGTTTTTTGTCTTATTCAGAAATATCATTGTTCTCAAAGCAACAAGAACCTCTCAGCAGTCCTTGAATGCATCACGGCAGACACAGTGAGTGGGGCTTCACTTCCCCCTTACCTAGTTGGAGGGCAAAACCCCATGATGGCACAAATATGAAAGTGCAAAGATATTGCATGCTGGACAGCTAATGTGAACACACCTTCAAAACCTCATTTAAAACCATACTTTGAAACCCTAACGCTGACTTAAACCCTCATCTGAAAACCTATGTCAGGCTTGAATCGCAAACTTGAAAGCCTAACCCTCGCAAACCTTAAGCACAGCTTGAATCTCAAACTAGGACCTTGAAACCCGAACTGACATGATGACATCATCATTATGAGCCTCAAAGTAGTTAACTTTTTATTTTTTTTCCAGCTGGCTATAGTTCGCAAAACGTGAGCAGCTTGCTTGGATTGTTTGTTGTTTTTTCAAAGCCGATTGAAGAGCGATCGAGTGTTTGTTTTCAAATAAACCTCTGTAACAAATTTCAATAAACAACATACATACGTTCGTGCGTGATCAGACGTCAACACGCACACATACTAGTGTAGGAAAATACGAGGAAAATACGAAACAGAGTCACACGTGTCCCTGTGAAGTACCACACATGCCCACGCACATCCTGACGCTCACTTTTACAGGCTAAAGTGCGCTTTCACACAAGCACATCCACGCGTGAGTGTCATTGTGGTGGGTTTGGGGGGGACCCCCAAATTTTTGGTGTTCGGGGAAAAACAAACGGCGAGTGTGTACGTACTTGCCTAGCTCCTCGCACAGCTGGTACTCGTCGGTGAAGCGCGTGCACGTGGTGGTGGTGGCCATTGTCCCGAGGGATGTTCGGTTTGTCGCTCCGGTTCTGAAAAGGACTCAAATGAATGCTGCGGGCGTCTCGTCGCACCGGACTGAAACACGTGCGCGCTCACGCATGCACGCACTCGTGGATGTGGGGACTTGGCTGGCTTTCTACGGGCACGCTCGGCTTTCCACGACTGCTGCATTTGTAACGAAGCACTTTACATAGATCATTTCAGAATCACTTTATATTGATAACGTAATATAGCAATAATACAGCAACATACTACACAGACTAGACACCAGAAAAAAGCAGAACAATAACAGTGTCAGTGTCTCATGTTGGGCAGAAAGGTTCTTCAAACGCGTTTTAAAAGTGGACAGAGAGGGGGGCTTCCCTAACATTTCATGGAAGCGGGAATGACAGAAAAGGCTCGCAGTGACACTACTTTGTCCTCGGCACCTCCATTGGCATCTGATCTGCAGACCTGAGGCAACGGGCAGGTGTGTAGGGGTGAAGAACCTCAGAGAGGTACGCTGGGTCGAGGCCATTTAATACATTTAAGACAAATACACAAGTATCTTAAAATTAACTCTAAAATGTACTAGGAGCGAAGCGAAAACACAATTGGGGCTATGTGCTCCCTTTTCGGAACATCGATGTGGAGAGAGATTAGATTTAGCGGTTAACATGCTCGTAACACAAGTGCTAACCGACCTGTATGACATGTCCCCGAGATTACATCCAAATTAGAGCAAAAAAAACTGCTGCGCCCAACGTGGGGCTCGAACCCACGACCCTGAGATTAAGAGTCTCATGCTCTACCGACTGAGCTAGCCGGGCCGCTCGGTTCCCGTACCGCAAATTTCCTTCAGATAGAGGGCAAGGCAGGTCGAATGAAGTCGGTGAACCATAGAAAGAATTTGTCTCCGGCAGTATGAACTCCACTTGTATTACAGTAACAGGCAACTACGATAAACAAAGACGTGACGTATACAGTATATAGAAAGTCTTTTCGCAATGTAAGGGGACCATCGTAGAATAGTACCACCCAATGACAGCTGTGCAACAATTTGGACAGTCATAAGAGCAGTGATAAAATGAACAATGATGCATAACTTACAATACTATGACGGTTGTGCTAATGATGCAGATCATCGTTGCACCATTTATGGAGTATCCAGTAGCAGTACATGAAATGCAACTTTGGATGTATAATTATGCAGGTCCTTAAGTGCTTTAAAGTGTCAGTCAGTTGATCAAACATTGATCAACAACAGCTGTTCAAGTTTGGAGAGGGTACCAGTTTATTTCTTCGCAGTCCTAACTCATATCTTGTCCTTTTTCTGTGGTGGCACCGAAGCAGACTGATGGAGAAACACAGGACTGTTTTGATGACTGCAGTGGAGAACTGTCTCAACAGTTCCTGTTCTACCTTAGCAAGCACATCATTGGCTGGACCTTTTTTCAGGATGGAGTTGATGTTGGCCTCCCATTTCACTTATTTCTGAGAGTGCTAGACTCATCAATGGCATCCCGCCAGCCCCAGTGGAGTGCCACCAAGCACTGAATGGTTCTTCCACACAGTGAGCACAGCCAATGGCCTGCATACGAATCAATGCAAATCAGTGACAGGTTGCCAGTCAATCACAGGGCACATTCTGACCAAACAATGGAGCGGCCGCTGATGTCAAGGCACATAAAGACAAACCTCACATTCACACTGTGGGCAGGCTAACGTGAAAATCCTGGACTTTATAAAAACAACGTGGAACCAAAATATTAGGAACCTCATGCTGAACATATCAAGAAAGACAATAGTAAAAAGTGAGCACTTTGTATTTTATTTCATTTCAGAAATTACTTTGTCCGTCAGGGTACCTGGCGGAGTGTTTGGGTAACTAGCCGCGCCAGTCAGTGCAGTTATTTTTTTAAGTTTTTTTTTTTTTATGTCCTCATCAAGACCGACATCATCCATTTTGTTGCTAGCGTCACCTTCATCCTTGGCTTGATTGGGGCCATGTGATGTCACCAACAAGTAGGAAGTCACCCACAAGTTGCAGCAGTTGGCGCTGTCAGCTCAGAACTGGACGGCGCTTGGCGGGATGTCGAACATGGACGGGTCAAACTGCTGACCCTTGAACGGAGAGCCCTCCGCCTCCCAACCCTTCTTCAGCATTTGGTGCACCTTCTGCGCGCATGCACACACACACAGACAAACAAAAGCATAAAAACACACGCACACACCAACAAATCCATCCATTATCCGATCTGTTTCTCCTCACGAGGGTCGCGGGCACACAGGAGCCTATCTCAGCTGTCCTCAGGCAAATACATGCATGGGCAAAACTCATGCACACACTTAAACACAAACAACTGCACACAAACAACAACACATAAATAACTCACTTGCACACACTAAGACGAAACACGATTTCAAATAAAAAAAAAAAACGCCTGTGTGCACACGCACGACACAACAAAGAGACAGGAACAATAAACTGCACATGATCACAAAAACACAACATAATCAGGAACACACTTAAAACAAACTTGCAAACATGATCCACAAAAGGCACACACAAACAGACAATGGCAAACAACCACAAATACAAAACAACGGACACACACACACACACACGACCATGCACACACACACACAAAGCACACGTACACATTTGGCAATGTCAGACAAACACGAAAAAGGCAAGTCAAATATGAATGGAATATGGCAATGAGTCCCCTAAAAAGATACAGTTGTTCTAAGTCTTGTTGTGTTTTTATTTTAAATGGGTTAAACAAAATAATCAGTAATTATCAATGTTGACGGTTACAAAATAGTTATATTATGAAGAATTTTTTTATCTCTGTCACCCAGCCTTAATATACGCATTACGTTTACAAAAGGAATTTAATCTTTATATTAACCAGCTTATTGGACCTTTTCATAGTTGTGTTGACTTCTATAAAGTAAAGTAAATCTCAAGTTTGTTCAAATAAAATATCTAAATTCAACCGTTCCAGCCTTATCGCTGTGAGAAAAAAACAGACCGCCACTGTACATCATGAGGTGGTGTGGTAACATGGCGCCATCCTGTGGCGAATTGACACAACGCACACAGCCACTTGATTAGGAACACGCTCCCAAAACACCCAAAGTGAAAAAGACTCACCCTTTAAAAAGAGAACGAATGACATGTCATTGTTGGGTGTTCCTAATGAAGTGGCATGCCCCTTTCACACTGTCTGATGAACTTGACCCCTTCGCCCTCCATGTTGCTTTTCGGTGCTATGGTGCACACTGACCATCTCGTGACTCTGGGGCTTCCCCTGCAGCTTCTGGTGATAGTCAAATGTGAGGCGGTCGAGGACGGCGTGCTCCTCCTCGTCTACACTGGCCATGGAGCGCTCGCGGTTCAGCTTGTCCACGTCGATCTCTTCCTCACCCTCCAGGACACACTTCCACCACACCTCCGACGACTTATTCAAGGATAGCTGGACACAAAAGTGCAAAAGGTGCACAGGGGGCAAGCGTGGGCAAACGCCAACCAAAGGGGTTGAGGGAAAAAAAAAAGGAGTGAGAATCTGGAGCCGTCAAGAGTTGCTGGGCAGATGGGATGTTGCAAGATTAGGCACGAAGTAAATAAGGTACGAAGTGGTCTGTTACCACGACGCATTTTCCCGGTTCAAGGCTCCACAGGGAATTTTCCGTGTTGATCTTGTGCGAGAATTTGCCCTCGACCAGCGTCTGCTCTTCAGGGCCCATGCAGATGCACACACGCACACCGCCGCTGTGCAGGCTCACGTTCACCTGAGTACATAAAATGTACGCACATGAACTCTCCGCTGTCACCACAGCCGCCCCCGTTGCGCTCACCTGCTTGCCTTTGACCACCTCCTTGGGCACGAAGACACGCATCTCCACGTCATTGTAGTCCTGAGACCACTCGTACTTCTCCCGCACGGCACCGTTGTAGCTGTCCGAGTCCAACGCTGACACATTCTGGTTTGGCCTGAATAAAAACCCGAGAAGTGTTCAGGGACACTGGCAAACATCGTAAATCCAGTCACACAATCCAGTAGAGTGCACCAACATGCTGCATTCAGGAGCCCTGGGAAATCTGACATTCCAAATAAATTAGTACACCATTGCCTGGACAGACACGTTCTGCCTTTAGGAACAACAGACAACTCCAACATAATCCAGTACAGTAGACCAACATGTTGCTTTCAGGGACACTGGCAAACATCCCAACTCTGACTTAAGTCACACAATGCAGTAGAGCAGTGGTTCACATTTTCGCCACGGACAGTTTCATACAAGTCTATAAATTTTGCGGACCTTTGACCTTTTTTTTTTGTGGGTGGGGTGGCAGTTGTTGCTAATTCACTAACGGCGGAGACTTGAGTCGTGTCATGACGGCGTAATTAACTAATGGATTGTTAGCGTCCTAAATTAGTGACTGAATATAATTTCGGGATGATGTGTTGATGTTGGTGGTAAAACTGTCATGCCAATTAAAAATGTGATAAAGCAAGCCGAAAGGTCGAAAATGAAAGTTACGAAGTTACGCCACCACAAGGGCCAACTTCAAAGTAAAAGTCTACTAATGCTATTGCATTGGCAACAATGACCCGGTGTATAATTTGGTAAGCTTTATTTCAAAGTTAGCCATCACAGAGGCAGCGTGTTCGAATATGTTTGCAGAATCCTAGACATGTCTGTCTGAAATGACGTGTCAGAACAAGAGACAGAAATAAAATATTATATTATTAATTTGAGGACTCGTTTCACCTCAAGCTGCCAAAGTGTTCCCATACGTGCGACTTGCGTGATCATGTTGGCTTTCAACTTCTTCTGCTGCTATTATGCGGATTGCGGACTAATCATGTTCCCTTAACGTAACATCTCCAAAATAAATCACACATTATCCATCTAGCCAGCACATGCTGCCTTTAGGGACACGTGAAAACTTCACACGTTTACAAAAAGCTCACAAACATTCTGTGATCCAAACTATGCTACATTCAGGAATACAGGGAAATGAAGAACTTGCCCTCAAATCATACTGCGGCTCCTGCATTCAGGGACACTCAAAAGAGCCACAATCTCTGATTAAGTTCTGCAATCTTTTCATCAACCAACACATGCTGCTGTGGACAGTGATAATGAAGGACGTCACATCTCTAAATAAAGCCACACAATCATCTAGGGGACTAAGAGATGTTGTGTCAGGTACTCTCGGAAATGCCATTACACCACCTCCGGTCAGTCTGTGGACCAACACTTGCTGCATTCGGGGCCAACGGGAAGCGTCAATACTCCAACGAAATTTACACATTCACCCTCGCACTTTTTGTCATTGTGTTTCAATTCAACTTTGATTGACAGGCGAGAACTGACTTTGTTGAGAGGGACGGAGCCGCTTCCTGGTCGGCTTGAATTATGGCAGCGTCACCACCATCAGCCTGAGGTTTGGCAGAGGTTTGAGACTCTTCAACGGGATCTGAGGACAACGAAGCGCTTGCCCCCTGTGTGGCCTCCGAAATAACCTCCAGCTCCTTGACTGCCATAGGAACAGTCGCCGCCTCGTCCCGCTGCTTCTGGAGCTCGCGGATATCCTCGGAAAACCTCTCAAACATCTTGAACGTCTGCGCGGGGTAAAGGGAGATTAAAGTTGTTAGATTGTGTATGTTGTTAAGAGTTACAGTCAAGGGATGAACTTAAAACTAGCTAAAAACACTGCTGAAATGTCAAAAACCTTTTGACAAAATGGCTGCAAGGGACCAATTTATTAATGTAAAGTACAAATACAAGCAGAATAAAAAAAAAAAAATTCAACTTCAGAATTTTCGTTAAGAAATCATTTTTGATTGTCTTTTATTAACATTGCAAAGTCCCGCTTGGTCAAAAAACTTAACTTGAATTGCATGTTTCAAAATTGGTCAAAAAAGTTGCTTTAAGTGAGATAAAATATCGCAAAGAAACCAATATAAGTTCCCAATATATAAGTTCCCAATGTTTTTTTTCGTTAGCAACGTAACCATTTTGACTGATTAGTTAAATTGTATATTATCGCTTTGTCAATAAAGTTCAATTGAACAAAGTAACAGTGATCAAACCTTGCCAGAAATGTTGATTAACTGTAAAAAAATGTGATAACATGGAAATCGTTGCCTCCCGAGTCAAACACAGGCCAAAAGTTTAACAAATGTAAAAGCTCCAAAACAGGTTCAATGCATTTCAAAGCTTTTGTTGGGTCAAAAAGTGAGCACACCTTCAAGACCATCTTCTCGGCTACACCTGGCGGGAAGCCCATCTTGTCGCCGGGACCAGAGAGGTGGCGATAAAAGTCGGTCTTGCGATACAAAAAGCCAAAGTAGACTTGCAGAAAGTCCTGAATGTTTCCGACGTGCTGCAGGATGCCAAGCAGCGCGTTGTCGTACATTTCCGTCATCTCGAGTGGTAACGACATGGCGACGCTTTCCACGTTGCTACGTCAAAGATGCTGCAAAGTGTCTTAATAAAACAGCTTAACAACTGTACAAAAGAGAAAAAGAAGCAGACTTTTGGAGGAAAACAATCAATGCTTCCTCCAGCTGAGGAGCATTTCTTCAGCGTCCGTGGAGGTTCCTTCCAGAATAATGACACATTTCCGGCTGGTCACCTTCAAAATAAATTGACCTTACATTGAGTGTAACAGGAACAAACTAAACTGACATAGTAAATCAATTCAAACACATTATTAAAATATAAATATCCATATTACATATTTAATATGTGAACAGAAATTGTTTATACAGCTTTAAAATCGATACATGTAAATAAATATATGCATAAAAATATATAAATTATTACTTGTTTTTACATCCGGTTCCTTCATGTACAGTATTCGTTCAGGACCGGGAACGAGAGAAACGATAAATAGTTCCGTAATAGTTCTGCATTTAATGAAAATATTATGATTCAAAATCAAATGTTATATTAATTCATTTGTTCAATTAAATATCCAAATTATTTTTTTGTGTGTTTTGAATCCTATAACGGACGAAGTGAAGGTAAATTGCGTTAGTATCGTAATAGGTGAAAGCAAGATGGCGGCGCCCTTGAGCAGCACAGGATGCTGGAGGTTCCTGGTGAGTAAAGGGATTTAAATGCACTTCAGGTAACACATAATTAACTTTTTTTGTATGGAAACGGCTCGTATCTACCTACGTTCAAGGCGGAACTTTGTTATTGGGAGCTGTGCTTATATTAGTCGCATCTCATATCTGTTCGTTGTGCTAGTTGTCTATGGTGAGATGGAAATACAGTTACTGAGAATATCTTTAATACATAAAAGAATTGAAACAAATTCACTAAATGTTTCTTTTAGTTATCTTTTTAGTCTCGCTCATAACTAATTACATCTCCTGATAGTTACCAGCACATTTAAAACGAGGGATTATTTATTTATTTTTGTTCCAAAACGGACATATACATGGAATATTGGCACCCTGCTCTTAATAAAATGATATATTTTGTGTGTAGGTTGCAGTGAGCAGGTCAAGTCTGCCCGGAAGCAGAGCTCTTCACGTCACAGCAGTTTGCTGCAAGGTAAGGACAGCTGTGTCCACGTCCAAGAAACATGACAAATGTTAAGTGAATTCATTGTTCTTTTGCTGGGCAGAACCGAGCCGCTCGTATCCGAGTAGGAAAAGGCGACCGTCCTCTCACCTATGAACAGGCCCTGAAACCTCACCACATAGGCCACCATAAAGGATGGCTGTCGCAGCACACCAGTGAGTCTTGAACTGAGAGCTCGCCAAGGCAACAATTCATTCAATGCGTATTTTCAATCTAGCAAATAAAGGAAATCGATAACCTGTACTAGAGTCCAACTGTCAATGTTCTTAACTGTCATACAAGTACATCCACTCATTATCTAAGCCGCTTCTCCTCTCGAGGGTCTGGAGCGTGCTGGAGCCTATCCCAGCTGTCTTTTCTTTGGGCAACAGGCAGGGTACAGCCTGAACTAATTACCAGCCAAACGCGCACAAGTGTCAACAGGAATTTGTGTGGCACTTGTTGTAAAAGTAGGGAAAAAGTTCACACAGTTCTGTCCATTGTAAAAAAGGGGAAAAAGAAGAAAATCACTCACATTTGTTGTTTTATTATTATACATGATTTGAAGTTTTTAAAATTTGGTCTGTCTGCGTCCCTGCCAGGTAACCTGAAAGGTGAGGACGGCGCGGCGGAGCGTGCAGTGGAGGACACCTTCATTCGCCGCTTGATGTTCGGCACCTTCCACGGCTGCCTGGCCGACGAGCTGGTGATCAAGCGGCGCGGCAATCTGCTGACCGTGTGCGCGCTCATGGTGCAGAAGTTGCCGCCGCACAAGTTCTACTTCCTGATCGGATACGCCGAGTCGCTGCTGTCGCACTTCTATAAATGTCCCGTCAAGCTGAACGTGCAGACACTGCAGGAGAAGCAAGTGTACAAATATCTCTGACGGCCAATTTGCCTTCCACTTCCAGTTTCCTGTCGGGGCAGCCCAGCAGTTTCTCTTCATCTTATTTTGAAGGGCGATGAGGCACACTCACAAGATCGTTTGCGTTGGCCTACTTGATGAATAAAGGGGAAAAAAACAAGTGCTGATTCTATTTTTGTTTTTGATGATTGGTCCGCTCCCTCCCCAAAAAATATTTCTACCTTTTACTGCTCTCTAGTATAAGAATCACGTCAAGCAGTGACCGAGGTTAATAGTGTTTGGCTTCGGCTGAGCTTTTCATGTCATCGAGTTAAACCTTTTTTTTCTTCTTCTACATGCCGTTTGCCATTCACTCCCATCTTTTCTCATAACGGACTTTCTTCTCCCAATCGTGACACACACTTTCTTGATACCAAACATATAGATACTCAGTTTTAATGTGAGGTGCAACAGTACTTGGGTGAAATTTGTTTTTTTTAGTCAGGATGAAGCTAAAATGTGTTTTCTATTAAAATCCAACCTTCCATTCCTGGTTGATTGTCATGGAAAGTTAGTTGAGCCCAACAGAAAATGATGCAATAAAAACATCAAGTAAAGATGAGAAAGCTACTTTTGATTTATTTCCATTCATCGCAGTGCAAACATTTACATCAAAGGTGTCGGCAGTGCAAACAGTTGCAACACATAACAGAACAAAACAATTAAAAATGATGCAAACTCATCTCTTTGTGAATATTTGGTGGCAAGTCTGATTTTTAAAAAATGACCATGGCACAGCGATGATGGAATAATTAAAAAAAACAAAAAAACTTGCATTTCATGTCACCAAGCTAAGATAACTGGCGGAGCATGAAGAGGGAATTGAAACGATTAAGAGAGTTCAACTTTCAGCTGCACAAGTGGGAGCCCTCATTTGGAAAAAGTGAACAAAATAAGTTTCGGTTAGCATGAAGCCAGTCCACAGTGGTGAGGTTGATTTTTACAGAATCCCCCCCCCCATGTATTCGGGATTTGTGGATTTCTGGAGCGTACCTATCGAAGCCATGTCCCATAAAAATATTGCTTGTGGTGCCATCTGGCAAAAAAAAAAATGCTTGATTTAGAGGAGTGGAGGGGGTGACAAGTCTCAATCTTGTGGTGCAATTGGGTCAAAACAGGAAGTGGAGCACATGTTCAGACAGTGAAACACAGGAAATAGGTCCTCGTGGCCGGCAGTAATCAAAATGGCGGCTTTGGTTCCGATGCTTTTCAAGTGAAAAATTAGAGGTGTCTCAACACGGTGTTGACGAACGTGGTTAGACGACTTGCTCGGCCATGATTGGCCCTCACGTGGAGAGGGCGCGGCATCCGGCGCCCTGGCACGACTGCAGCTTAATGAGCCGTTGGTTCATAGTCTGCAGCACGGCTGGGTCCACCTTCTTCACGATGTTCTCCAGCTGGTGGGGGTCCGAGCGCAGGTTGTAAACCTCCACAAATGACTGAAAGGGGGAAAGCCAAGCTCAAATCACTTCCCGCTTGCGGAGATTCGATCAACTTTCAGCTAATGAAAAATACGTTAGTGAAAATTGGGATGCACCGTAAAAGCATCTCAGTGCCAACGAACAACATTGGAGTGATTAAAGGAGTTCCATGCAATCCTGTGGCATCCTGGTGCCAAAGAAATATGCCGCAGTAAGTTGAGGAGCGTCATTTTCACAAAAGTAGTGTTCTGCTGCCATTTCTACGGTAGCCTGGTGCAAATTAACTATGGTGAAGTGAGTTGAGGAGCTTCTTTTAGACAAAAGTAATGCTTTGGTATCATTCTGTGGCAGCCTAGTTTCAGGAAACTGAATGAGTTGAGGAGCATTATTTATTTACACCCACGTGCTGTTTTGCTGCTATTTTTGTGGCAGTCTGCTGAGAAAGAACTCTGGTGGAGTGAGTTGAAGAGCTTATTTTCGACAAAAGTAATGCTTTGTTACGACTTTAAAAGTGAGTTGAGAGCTTTGGTGAAAGAAAAGGAGCACTTTGCCACCATCTTGTTCGCATCTAGCCACCAAGGAACTTAGTCAATTGAGTTGAGGGCCTTCCTTTACACAAAAGTAGTGCTTTGCCACCATTTCATGACGCGTTAGTGACAAGGAACTGTGTTCAAGTGATGTGGGGAGTTTCATTTGGACAAAAGTAGTGGTTTGCTCCAATTTTGAGGCATCCTGATGCCATGGAAGTATGTTGAAGTGCATTGAGGAGCTTTGTTCACTAACACAAAGTTGTACTTGGCCACGTTTTTGTGGCAGGTGTAAGCAATTCTAACCCTTTTTAGGAATTGTGGCAGGCAAACTCTACCTCGCTGTCGGCGAACTCGCAGTACTGCATGTCGTCACGTCCGTCCAGCGTTCGGACGCAGGCGTACGTGTTGTTGAAGGAGTCCTCGCACACGCAGTCGGGGTAACATTGCTGACCAAACCAACGACAAATTGAGCAAGAAAATTCAAACGTCCAGATCAAAACGTAAAATGACAAATTCAAGTCAACTTTGTGCATCTACAAAAAAACTCAACGTGCAACCAACCTATCATTTTATCCTGACAAAAGTCAGCTAGCCTAATACATCGGTTTTAAAAAAGGCTAACAGAAATCAGCGTAGCTCTCCCAGTCATCCACACCCCTCCGCTACCAAGCGCATACCCGTCTACTCACCGCCAGGCCGGGGCCCATCTTGGGGCAGGTGGGGTCTCCGCTGGACAGCCCCTCGCCCATGTGCTCCACCAGGAAGAAAGGGCGCGCAGAGCCGTTGCGCAACGACGGCGCCTGATGCAGAACAAGAAGACGTTAGCTCACGTTGATGCTTTCGGACAGTGATGTCATCAGCGGACCATCAGAGGCAAAAAGGATTGCCCGTCCACGTTGGCGGCTGACTCATTGATGCCGGCGATGTCCAGAATAGTTGGCGCAAGGTCAATGTTCAGCACGGGAGCCTGAAGATCAAGAAAAATAAAAACAAACATTGTCGACGGCCTCCACAGTGGAGCTTCGTTCTTTCCATTTTCAATTGGCTATCGAAAAGAAAAAAAAGTTTCTATTGTAATATTGCACAGAATTCAATTTGAGGCAAATACAAAATTGAAAAATGAACCAGAGGACCGAGTTTGGCTGTAATATCGAATTGGTTCCATTGACCCAGAAGATTGGTAACGAGAACGACCCAACTGATGAACAGGCCGGCTAATTTAACCGGCTCGTATTGAATTGTAAGTATCCAATCTTGGACCACATGTGAAAGTGGCAAAAGTCGGATTTGAAAATAATGGAATTGAACCGTTTAGACCAGGGGTGGGCAAACTACGGCCCGGGGGCCACACGCGGCCCGTTAGACGCTTTAATCCGGCCCCCCGAACTTGAAAAAAATTAAATGAATAAACCTTGTTAATGTTTTATTTTCTAAATACTGTGGTGTTTCGAAGACATACATTTTGTTGTAATGCTTTTGTTCACTTTCATTTAAAATTAAATGTTTGTTTTTTTTCTCCGATGAGGTGAGGTTACCAAAACACTCCATCTATCTTCTCTTGGTCCGGCCCCTCTGTCAAATTTTAGAACCCATTGTGGCCTGCCAATCAAAAGTTTGCCCACCCCTGGTTTAGACTGTCATTTAAAAAAAAAATATCCGATCGGGGTCACATTAGCCTGGAAGGGTGATCCTAAAATATTGGCTGAGGAACGGCCATCGTAGAGTCGAAACGTCGTAGGTCGAGTATGAGGACTTTGAAGGCTCTGTCAGAAAATAAAGATCCATTCCAAATTGCAGTCTGTGTTGGCGCAAAACTTTTAGGTTTCTGCCAGAAAAACATGTCGGAAAAAGCCTAATAGAACATCTGAAATTGATCGAAAGTTAACCCGAGTGTGATTGGTTCATTTCAAACACAGCCACATCCGCAGTCATTGCGCAACAAAATAACCAGTCACGGAAAAAACGATTAATTGAGGCAGAACGTGTTTGTGCATCTTTTGTGACCTTCATCGTGGTGTTGGCTTTCACACCGGGGCCGCGCACCAGCAGCGGCGTGCGGATGTCAAACTCGTACAACTGACGCTTGTCGACTGGCAGAGAGAACTGACCTGCCGGCAAAAACCACATCACCATCACCTGCTGGTAAATTCAGGAACTGCACTGATCAAAGTCCACAAGTTGGAGTCATGCGTGTGTGCGTTCCACTGACCTGTGTGGTAGCCGTTGTCTGACGTGAAGAAGACGTACGTGTTGTTGAGCTCCTTCAGCTCCTCCAGCTTCCTCACCAGCGTCTCCACCAGGTCGTCCACCGACAGCAGCGTCCGCCACCTGTGGGGCGGAGTCACATCGCTGAGGTCATCGACGTCATCGGCACCATCGCTGCCATTGTTATAATCGTCATCGTATATTGTATATATGTTTTCCTGACGGCACCTCTTGCGGTAGGCGTCATCCAGGAAGGCGAGCGAGCTGTTGGACATCGGATTGGCGGGCTGGCGCATCAGCCAGTGCTTGTCCTGCAAAACCGCAACGAGGATTATTTCGAGTCAGCGCGGATGTCAGCCGTCACCAGAGGCCACCGAGTGAATTTGGCCGCACCTTGGCCGCCCTGTTGAAGCTTCCGTCCCTGGGCGCTTTGACGTCGGCGAATCGCCGGCGGTACTGCGGTGCGACGGTCCAGGGCGAGTGGGGTGCGGGCGGCGCCAGCATGAGGAAGAACGGACGCTGAGGGCTGTAGTTGTCCAGGAACTGAAGAGCGCGGTTGGCCTGCGGGCGGGAAAGCCGAAAGCCACGTTGGCGGAGGACCAACGAAACGCATGCATGCATGACTTACGATGAGGTCAGTGAGGTAGTCGTCCGTGTAGTTGTCACCGTGCTTCTCCTCGGCACCATTTCTGGACAGAGTGTAGTTGTAGTAGCGAGAGTTTCCCACCTGTGGACACACACAGTCATGAAGGAACATGTGCGACAAATTGCGCATATATGTGCGCGTCACTGACCAGCGCATGCCACTGGTCCCACCCGGGAGGAATATGGCCAACACCTCCAGCTTCTTTCTTGCCGTACTGTTGAGAGACAAAAGAAGCGTCAAATGAAGGTCTCGCAATCAGAAGTTGGCATTTCAATCCCCCTTGTATGTGCACTCCAGTTCAACATGCAACAGAACTAACTAAGAACTTTGCTAAGTGTTTGCGAGGAGGGAGATATTACAGCCCAAAAGCAGTGGACAGGCTTCGCAAGCCATCAAGGTGCCACCACGTCCCATTCGCAGATGCGCCATAAAAGTGCGTTTGTGTGATTATTTTGAGTCTTTGTCCACTGAATCAGCAATAATTCAACTACTGAATAATAGTTAATAACTCGTTCATGTTTGCGTCTTTGCTAGACGGATGGGGTAGTCGCTTTCCAGTCCTCACTTTTTTCAGTGGCTTGCTACCAATCATGTGCCACGGCTACAAAATGAGCGTGCGCAAGTCGGCGAACGAGGTCCCCACCTGGTTGAGGTACTTCCCGGCAAAGAAGGTTTGGTAGCCACTCTTGCTGAGGAAAATGGGGAAGGCCTGCGACTCGCCTTGGCTCTGCCAGGCCGCGCTGGAGCAATTCCCGGTCAGCGAGTTGTTCCTCACCAGGTGATTGTGAGGGTAGCGACCGGTCAGGATGCTGCAGCGGCTCGGGCAGCACAGCGGCGTCACTGTGAACTGAAGGGGATAGGAAGAATGACGTTGCGGCCGGCAATAGGAGGAGCCTAGTCACTGAGGACTCACAGAGTTGACGAAGGTGGCGCCGGCATCGCCAATGAGGGATTTGGTCTTCTTCATTGGTGTCTGGGAACAGGAAGTGAAAGTCAAGACATGGCAACACATATACATGCACAGAAGACCATCATGGGATTTCTTTATGTTGACAAATGCAATCATCAAAATAAACACATGAGCTTTTCAATACAACAAGCCAATTGCAAAAACTCCTTTTTTGAGTCTAAAAAAAACTGCCTTTCAGATCAGTTCCTGGTTCATCATTTGCCTTGATTTCAGCGTGGGACAAAACTACCAGAACAAAACATGCATGGAAATTTTTTTTTTTTTTTTTTAATCAGATTATTGCTTTTTTTTTTCAAAAAATACACAAAGAAGAGGACCTTGAAAGCTAAATCATAACAAATCGCAATGATGAGTATTCTTTCAAATTATTCTGTCCTAGACTACAAGTTGAAGAGAAAAGAAATAGTTGGAAGGCGAGTACTCTGACACTGTTCATTTGATTCTAATCAAGTACGATCAGTTAGCACACTGATTTTGTAACAATAATGACAATTCCTGTACTTTAGCAAGGGGGAGGGGCAAGTTCGAACGCCCTGAGAGAGGTGAACAAAACAGCATACATGCTGAGAAAACCAAAATCAATTTTTTTTTAGTGGGCATTAAAAACAAACAGGCGGCACTCAAAATCGATCGAAAATTTAGCAACCAACCAAGACCAAATGTCAAGAAATCAACTGGGAAGTGAAGTTGCGTTGAGAAAGGAGCAGAGTGGAAGTTGAAGACAAGCAATCGAATAGTAAAAAATGAAAAAATAAATAGTGATCAGGAAGCTGGCTGCAGGGGGATCTAAAGGCCCCTTGAGCGCGCGTACTCACCATGCCCCCCAGATGTTGGTCCTGGTCGTCCGTGACGATAAGAAGGATGTTGCTGGTGAGCCCCCCGCCGAGCACGCGCCTCGCGCAGCAGGTGAGCAAAGCGGCCAGCGCGAGCACGCGCAAGACTCCCGCGCGCATCACCGCAGAAAAAAAACGTCAAGAGATAAGACAAAAAAACTAAAGCAACGACGACAACTACAGCATCCAAAGCAGCACAAGTTTCAAGGAGAAGATGACGTGCAAGCAGGCGCGTGCTTCTCGCGATTTGAGGAAGTGCCGCTGGTCACGTGGGCGTCAGTGGGCGTGAAGAACACCGTGTCCGAAGTGGACTTTCAACCAAAATTTCACGTCAGTCAGCTGAAAAACACTTTTTACTACCAAGAAACACCACTTTTTATACCCCTGGCGTCGGTGAGCACAAATGTTGTATTTCGACAATTAAACAGAACTATATACACCTGGCGGTGACGTGACAACAAATTACAAGATGAATCGGGCTTGGAAGAAAACTGTTAAAAAAACGTGATTACATTTGCATCCCTTTATTCGGAAAAAGAACATTATTTCAAATTAGCAGCACAAATGTAAATGAATTCGAATTCAGGTACGGGTTTTAACGGCCGTTAAGAAATAATAATAAAAAAATACTCATTGTTGTTCGCAAATGTCTTATTTGGGGGGGAAAAAAAACAAGCTCCCCCCCTCCAAAAAAAATGGAATATTTACAATTGAGAGGCTGAAATTGAGGCTTTGGACCGTTTTAGTTTAGTAAGGTCTCTCAAATATGAATCAGTTATGAAAATTTATTAATTTAATAATCGATAAGTTGTCGATTAATCGTCGCATAAAATAAAATGAAATAAAATGATACTTTCCATCAATACAATACAACTTTATTTTTAGCGCATTTCACAACAGCTGGAGCTGTAACAAAGCGCTTGCTAGGTAAACTGTAACTTTTGACTGTCGACCAGTTCATCGCTTGTCTAGCTACCTGTGATTGGCTTGCGACCAGTCACAATATGAGGACAAGCTAGAGAGAAAATGAACGGCTGAATTGTTTGCAATTAAATGATAAATACAGAATTCATAGTCACAAACACACCCACACACACACACAAAAGCTTTCATAGAAACAACACAACACAAAGAACCAATCCAAAAAATTAAAAAGAGTAATGATTTTATAAAACGGAGTCACAACGTTATGAGAGTCTGAATCAGAAAAAGAGGATTAAAAAAAAGCTCAAATGTTACTTAAAACAAATCACATTTGAGAAGGAAAATGAGAAGGAAGTCACAAAGTGTTGAGTAGAGTCAAGACTTATTGGAAGTTTTTATGGGAAAAAAGTCCAAATTTCACAAAACAAAAAAGTCACATTGTTATGAAAGGTGGGTAATTTATAAGAGAAACGAATGGCAATTTTCCAAGGAAAAAGTCGTAATTTTTCAAGCCTAAAGTCGGAATTTTAGTGTAAATAAAAATTGAGTCGAGTTTGAACTACGCTTCACTTGAAATTGAAACTTAAGGTGTGGTGAAGGAAGGGCTTTTGTAACTGCGTGTCGATGCCACGAGATGACAGCAAAGCGCTGACATGACATAAACTGAAGTCGTCCAAAGTTTAACTCCGGGCAGCCTTCAAGCGAGGCTTAAGGCGAGCACAAGCTTGCAAACTGAGCCAAGTAAGAGGCTAGCGCAAGCGGTGGCGAGGCGAGGCGTGCTCAAGCGGTGGCGAGGCGAGGCGTGCGCTAGCGACCTGTTTTGCCCGGTCAAGTTGAGTTTTGCGGCAGAGTTTGTCAGCGTTTAGCCCCACCCAATAACTTTGATGGGCGAGTTTGACAGATATAATTACCTCATGAAACACTGCAACGTGGCACCATGAAATAATTAAATGCACAAATAATTAAATACATAGATACGTAATTAATTAAATACAGAAATAATTAATTAAAGACAGAAATGATTATATTGATTTTGTTTTTGTACATAATCACTGATAATTTAATTAATGACTCATTTATTTATTTAATTCCACATTTAATTAATAAATGAAGCATTTAATTAATTAATGACTATTTTAATTAAACATTTCATGGTATATTTATTTATTATTTAATTTTGGCACTTTCAATCCTCCATATTGTCCTGCGTGCTCAGGTAGGTGTTCCTCTTGAACGCTCGCTTGAACAATAAAATGGAAATACAGCTTGATTGTCTAGTCTAGACTAGACTCTAGTTTGTAGTCTGGAACGCATAAGTAAGAGTCAAAAACAGTTTTATTTAAATTTTTAATTCTGAAACGAAAATAGAATATAGCACAAGACACAATCGAACTAGGGCTCGTCTAATTGTTTTGCATTCCCGGAAGCTTCAAAGTCAAAGGCTTGTCTGTCTTTCACAAATGGCCGTTCTCCTCCAGTTTGCGGAAGAGCGCCAAGCTGCGGAGGCGCGACTGCTTCACGCCGTTCTTCCAAAGGATGAGTTGGTGGTCGGCCGAGCAAGTCAGCAGGCCGTTGTCCGGCAAGACCACGAACATCTGAGCAACAACGCCAAGAAAAGAAAGAACCAACAACGAACACGTGACAACAGTCGATTTCATCATAGTGAGCTTTCATTTCCTTTGGATTTAGTTTTTTTTAATTCAGTAACTTCTCATTTGTTTTTAGATCATCTATGTTACATTTACCTTTTTGAAAAACACTCTTAATTTTGTTTTGATTAGTTTTAGTTTATACACAGTTTTTGGAGAATTTGAGTTCAAGTCTAAAATAAGTCTCAATAACAATTGTGTAATGAAGTAGAGGCTCAAGAATCAAATGATTACTGAACAAATCATTGATTGTAAATTAAATCAATTATTTTGACAATCAATTCACAATTCCCTCCTCCCCGACAGACATACCTGGACGGCACCCGAGTGTCCAATCAAGTCGCCCGTCAACTCCAACGTCTTGCCGGGCGCCAGGTCCGAGGTCTTCTTGGATGGAGGACACGGCTGCCTGCTGGAGCGAGCCAACGTCCACATGCCAAAGAACCCTGAGTAATAGATTACATTGTGGTTAAGTACTACATGCATGACAAGTATGTGTTCAAGATGACAGTAAAAGAGAAATACACTTGCAATTATCCGGGGAAAAAGGTTTTTTAATATTTTATGGGAAAATATGTCAATTTACGAAAATAAAAGGCGTCACTTTATCAGAGAAATAAGAATGAAGTTTGCTCTTTTCCCAAGCAAAGCATGTGTAATACAAGAAAAAAGCCATAAAAGACGATTGAACTTGTAAAGTCGATATTAAGTTAAAAAAAAACGTTAATAATACAAGAAAAAAAACATTGTCAATAACATAAATACAACACTAAAGTGCAAATTTTAGGATTTTGAGGAAAAAATAAAAATTGATAGAGAATAAAAAATGAAACAAAGGCTTAATGGTACAAGATTAAAATTGCAATATTACAAGTAAAAATACATGTTAACTAATCTTTTAAATTATTCAAAAGAAGAAATCAAACAATTCATGAAGAAAAGTGTGTAACAAAATAATAAAGGAGAGAAAAAAAGTGGAATATTGCAAGAACAAACTCATTAAACGAGGAAAAATAGTTTCAATTTTACATCTGAAAACTTATTATATGTAAAAATCACGGAAAGTCACAAATTTGCGGGAAATATATCAGAAAGAAATCAGAAGTTATTTTACAAGAACAAAGTCATACATTTATAAGTGAAAAAAAGCATATTGCAACAACAATCAAGTCATCATTTCACCAGAATAGTTGACACTTTCCAAAAATAAAACAAGAAACTTATGAGATAAAAGCAGTGTACTATGAGGGAAAAAAAGGTGGTTTTTTTTTCCTAATTCGACGACCAAATGATGCACTTTCACACAACCAAACTTGTGATTTTTTTTTTTTTTTGTAAATATGAGCATAGAAGTGTTGCAAATGACCTGGAGTGGCGGCTTCTCCGGCTAAAGGCAGCTCTCGAATCTCCCACATCCTCACACTGCCGTCCTCCGAACACGACATCAGCTCACTGAAACCGAAAGGATAACAAAGTCACAAAATAAAAAAAAAAAGCACATTTTGCGGAAACAACTCTGGCCCAGCTGACCTTTCGGAGAGCAGCGCGATGTGCAGGATGTCCGAGTCGTGGGCGCACTTTCTGTACGCCACAACTGCCTTTGTCGCCACATTGAACACATACATGCCGCAGCCCACCGCCGCTGCCACCAGCTGAAAAGTGTAGTTAGTACATTAAGTGTCATTTGGTCAATGTCAACTTACAATCAAAAGTGACATAATTTACAGAATGACATCTGTCATTAGGATTCATGTGTCAAGTGTCATGACATGATTATGACAGTCTTATGAACAAACTTCAAAGAAAGTTTCTTCCCCACACTTTCCCCACTACAAGATCAAAGCCAAACTCTCATTACACAAAGGTGAGTGCACGTACTAAAAAGAAAGACCACTCCCACCTGTGGTGTTTTTAGATGTCCCTATCAGGCGTATTACATCCACGTATTATTAGCAACTGTCACTTTGAGAGACAGAAAGAATCGGATCGTTCTAGGAAGAGTTTTATTTATTTGTTTCTTTCTTTCTTTGACATGGGGCGTGGAGACCTTTTCTATCCATGTGTGTGAGGACGTGTTACTGACGTTTCCGTTGGAGGCCAGGTGCTGAATGGACATCTCGCTGGTTTTGGGCCTGCCCGCTTGGATGTTGGACTGCGTGGCATGGGTCTGAGGCTCCTCCCACAGGATGTGCTGATAGGCCAGCACGCCGCAGTCCAACGAGTCCCACACGATCAGCTCACCCGCGTGGGAGCCGCTGGCGAATACGCCGTCTGTGGGGAAGCATTGTTGGGGCGCTCGCTCGGGTATTATCGAGGGGGGTATTTAGCCACTAACCGTTGATGTTGACCAGGGCGCGAATTTGGTCCTGGTGGTCCGCCAGGCAGCGGAGCTCCAATATAGAGAGGGTATCGCTGCTTTCCACTAGCTTGTAGATGACTGACAGGAACAAAAGCATTTTGCCATTATTACATTTTAATGGTTCTTCTCATGACCTTAAGACTTTTTTGTCTGCACAATTAGGACTTTTCCTCGGAAATATTTCCATTGCATCTGGTAAAATTTCGACTTTTTTCCTCTTAAAAATATGAACTTTTTCGTAAAATTCCGACTTTTTAGCAAAAAAATCAATCGGGTCAAGGGAAAACCTTTTTTAATCCAACAAAATATTTACATTTTTTTCCAATGGGAATTTGGAATTATTCCTCCGAACACTGTGACTTTTTTATTTTAAATGGCAAATCATCCCAAAACTTTTATTTTTGTTTCCTATTCTCAACTATGAGATTTTTTTTTTTTTATAAAACTTTTTTTCCCTCATAAAATGCCGATCATTTTTCTTGTAAAATGTTAACTTTCAAAAGTGAACTTGAACCTTTTTCTTTCTGCTAAAACTACAACTTCTTTTTGTTTGTGTTTTTCTGCAAGTTTCCTCACATTAGAACGGGCTCATACAATCCTAAAGTTTTACCACATAAAAACTTACTTCTTCTCTCATAAAATGTTGACTATTTTAGTGAAAAAACTCTTTCCTCAACAATAATTCTTTTTAACCAGCCCGGCATTTTTTTTCTTCTTTATAATTCCGTGAATACATGTAGCCTGCAAATTGTACCTCAAATTTTGCCTCGCGATACAGAGCACAAACTGGGCCGAGCGACAGAGGAAGTTTGTAGAACCATTTACCGATGGTCTTATCCACGGCGGCGGCCACGCACTTCTTGGGTAACTCGATCAACAAGCTGATTCCTGTCAAAAGGCAGAAACGACTCAGAAGACGGAGAGGGATGCAAACAGGAATGTTCGCAAGGGCCGTTTGGACGCTCGCCTGTGTCGCTGTGGCGCTCTTTGAGACACTCCAGACGGAAGTCTTTGCTCCACACGCACAATTCCTGGCCGCCCGAGATCCACGCGCTCACGCACTCCAGCACCAGGATGCACTGACATGCACACACGCACGCAACAAGTTCATCGCCGCATTACGAAGTCAAACCGTCCAAATGTTTTGTCCAGGCTAAAATGTCAACTTTGTATTTGTAAAATTACGACTTTTTTCTATTCAGATTGACACTTTTTTTTCCCTCCTAAAATTTTCCATTATGTCTTTCAATATGTCGACTTTCTCGTACAAATGTGGACATTTTTTCCCTTAACAATTTTTTTCTGGTAAAATTCCATCAAATCTTAACTCATAAAATCTAAATTCTTGTCACAAAACTGTTTTTGTCATTAAATGTTGACTTTTGCTTCAAAACTGAATTCTCTAATATGAATTTATTCTCATAGAATGTACATTTTGCTCATAAAATTACAAGTTTTTCCTCCATTTTTCTTCTAAAGAAATCTGTCTAACACTGTGAATTTTGTTCTAATAAAATTAAAAGACGTAGAAATGACATCTTTCTATAAAGTAAAGATTTTCTCAGATTCCATCAAAGTTTTTCCTCTTTAAATTACAACTTTACAAAAAAATGCGACTTTTTTTAAAACATTAAGAGCAGCTCATTAAATGTTGATTTTTTTTGTCGCCTACAAAATTAGGACTTTTTTTCTCGTAAAATTATTACTCTTACAATAGCGTAACCCTTTTTTTCTTGTTTGATCACAACCTCATTTTTGTAAAAGTATGACTTATTCCTAAAACGTCATCTTTTTCTTGTAATTGTTTTTCAATGATCACAAAAGCACGACTTTGTTTTTGTTAAACTACCATTCCATTATCATTCCAACTTCTGGCAAAATTCAACTTTGTTTTCACAACATCGTGACTTTTTTGCTTTGAATATCTTAAATGACTGTGTTTGAAATGCTTTTAAATGTTGTATTTTTAATTCTGTGAAGCACATTGCTCAGTGTATGAAATGCGCTCTGACGGGAAATCAAGATGCCTTGTCTTGTGACTCCTCCAACAACAACAAAAAAAGTTACATTTTAAGTTTTGGTTCTAAGAAACCATGACTTTTTCCTTATTTATTTACACTTGAAAAACAACTTTTTTTCCATAACGATGCAACTTTTTTTCCTGATAAAACTTTGCACTTTTTTTTAGGCACCATTACAATTTTTACTCACAAAATATTGACTTTAATTCTTTCACTTTACCTTGACAGATGACTGAAGGTCCAGCACAGTCTGCAGTCTGTTGCCAGTGTCTGGGTCCCACAGCTGACAAGGGTTCAAGTTAAGGTCACTTCCAAACAAACTCTTTGGCACCGCCCCAGTGAGGACGAGGATACGCTGACGCTGCGGTCCGAGGAGGCGGTGATGAGGCGGACGTCACTGCAACGCAAGGCGGCCATGGCGGTGATTTGCTGGGAGTGACCCCGAAGCTCCTGCACACTCTCGCCCGTCTGAAAATGGACCACAGTGTTACTTCGCTATTTGATGCCATCACGGTGCCAATGAACTATGTTGAAGTGAGGGAAGGAGCTTCATTTAGTCACTCCATGGTGTTCTCCAATAGAAGAAAAAGTGCTTTGTTGCTATCTTGTGGTATCTATTTGCAATTAAAATCCTTTTTGGATAGGGCATCAACTTTGACTGTTGGCAGAGGGGCTCCGTCCCCATTCGGTTTCACTCTCCATTCAAAGGCTTTACCTCCACGTTCCAAACCAGCACCAGGCCATCGTCCCCGGCTGAAGCGCATCTAAAAAAACAAAAAAACACAAAAGACATCCAAAAAGTCCACTGGTGCAATGTTTGTGGTCAGGTGAGGGGTCAGAAAAACTGCTGTGACCCGCATTTTACACTTTGACACTCCCCCAGGGTAACAAAATGAAAAGCGATCACGACAACACATTAAAAGCAATCTTGGGAGAGAATTTTGAATGATGACTGACAGCAGGGGAAGTGTGAACGACACACCTGCAACACTTTGCCATTCCTCAATCTCCACACATGCAAGTGCGCCCTGAAACAAACTCTGTTGTGTTCAAAATCACATGTGACAATTTAGAGATAGATAGGGAAGCAGGTATGTGTGTGTGTCGCGTGTAATAGGACTTAAGAAGTGTGTGTGCATGCAAGACCCGGTGTTTGTTCAGTGTGTGGGTTGTATGTGCCTGTGCACATATATGCACGCACATACATATACACATTTAATCACATATATATAGTACACACACGGTCTTAATGTTATGTGTATGCATTATGTGTGAATGCCTGTTTTTGTGTGCATGCGTGTGTGTGTGCCATAAATGTGAGTGTGTGAGCGCACGTAATCACAAGGACGATGATGGTGCTGCTGCTCCTGATGGTGTTCTTGTCATGCTCTACGACTTTTCTGCAGTGACTCTCTCCTGTCAATCAGCGTAGGGGCTGGAGTGTATGTGGGCGGGGGGGGGGGTTGAGGGTATGTGTGTGTGCACATGTGTGTGTGCGTGGGTGTGTTTGTAGGGGAGTGAGATGGACTTTACCTGAAGTCATCAATCTGCACCAGAAATCGAACAATGTCAAAATGTCCTTTCAGCACCTGCAGCTCAGTGAAGCAGTTTTTGGGCTGTTCCTCGCCGATGCACAACACTCCACTTTTCTGCAGATGTCAGGATTTTTTTTTTTTTCAATTCAAGCAAATTAAAAAAAAAGTGCAGCAACTTCACTTTAAGCTTCCCTACTTTGAGACTGAAAAAAAAATCAGAATTTAGTATCCATGAGTAAGAAGCTTAAAAACTAATAATTATTTTGTGTGATTGTGTACATAGATACATACATTCAGTATTGTGAAAACATATATGTCCCCTTCCTGATTTCTGTGGGGGTTTTTTTGTAAATTATATGCATATTATGGTCACTCACAAAGGTTTCATTTCATCAAACCAATTTTAATATCAAACTGAAACAACACAAGGATTTATAAAACACAGTTCCTAGATGATGATTTTATTTACCAAGGGGGGAAAGCAATCCAAATATATCGGGCCCTATGTGCAAAAGTAATTGGAAAGTATACAGTGAACCCTCGGTTATCGCGGTTAATGGGGACCGAGACCACCCGCGAAAATTGAAAATCCGTACATACATACTATATATATATATATATATATATATATATATATATATATATATATATATATAGAGAGAGAGAGAGAGAGAGAGAGAGAGAGAGAGGGAGAGGGAGAGGGAGAGGGAGAGGGAGAGGGAGAGGGAGAGGGAGAGGGAGAGGGAGAGGGAGAGGGAGGCCGACTGGTTAGCACGATGGCCTCACAGTGAGAGACAGCATCGGGCGTGGGTTCAATCCCAGCTCCGGCCATCCTGTGTGGAGTTTGCATGTTCTCCCCGTGCCTGCGTGGGTTTCCTCCGGGTACTCCGGTTTCCTCCCACATTCCAAAAACATGCATGGCAGGCCGATTGAACACTCTAAATTGCCCCTAGGTATGAGTGTGAGTGCGGATGGTTGTTCGTCTCTGTGTGCCCTGCAATTGGCTGGCAACCAGTTTAGGGTGTCCCCCGCCTACTGCCCAAAGATAGCTGGGATAGGCTCCAGCACCCCCCCGCGACCCTAGTGAGGAGAAGCGGTACAGATGATGGATGGAGGGATATATATATATACTCACGGACACGCATACGGGTGTCTGCACATACATACATAAACACGCATACACACACACGAGACGTTGAGGAACTTCGGATACTGTTATTTGGAATACTAGAACCACCCCACTGGGTAAGTGTGTGACGTTCACGTAACATCTCACCTCCACGGAGCTTTGAGAATCACGAGCACCAAAAATCCACCGAAGCATAACTGCCGCGTTTTTAGCAAATGTAGTTAGCTAGGGACACAAAAAAAATGGAAAGAGATAGATTCACATGTGTGGAATAAATACAGCCACGTAGGTTTCGGTGAATGTTAATATAAAACAAAACACCACATGCTATCTCACTGTGCCGCGTTTACGGCCTATTGGCTTACCGGTCATTGGTGTAACGTGTCCGCTGTGGATGTGACTCGCTGATTGCGAGATTGGCTTCATAAATCCCACCCAGTTAGGCGATTTGGTTCGTTAAGTGATGGGAAGGAAGCATTTAAAAGGAGAACTTAAGCTACAGCTCGACGTCAACAAAACAGTCTGCTGGCTTGACTACGGAAGCCTGTAGTGGACATAATTGTGATTGTTGTAATTATACAACTATTGTTAAGAGATCCCTTATGAAATGGTCACACATCTTATCGCTGTAATGATCCCTTTTGTGGATGTCTTTTTTAACATTTACAAAAAGATTTGACAGGACTTTTTCAGAGTAGAATCTTTGAAATTCCAAAGTAAATGATCGCACCCGGACAGCCATTCTGCTAGTGTGCAGTAGATGGCAGTATGTGCCAATCTTACAAATCAAAAAGGTGAAAAAATGTACTTTATAAATCCACCAAGTCGTCACATTTCTTCATCCTTCCGGGTGACAAAAACTCCGATGGCACCAAATTTATCTACTTAACAGTCTAACACGGTTACCCCATTCCGTACACGTAATGTAGGGGATTGCAGGTTACAAGTGTACCAATATTACAGAATTACGCCCGTGCGTCAACCATGGCGGCACGGGTTGTTGTTTTGGCAATTTTGCTGTTTGAAATATTAAAACTTCCGTAAAGAAGCAGGAAAGTAACGACACTCGTCCTTCCAGTCGATGGGAGCGATGGTTGCATTATTTGGACTATTGGCGGCGCCTGCAGCGCATGCGCAAAAGGTCACTAAGAATGGACGGTAGCTACCAGTTTGTGAGGCGGTCGAGGATCCATGTGATGAAGTGGTGGGCCACTCCCGCCTGCTGCAACTTGTCTCCCAATACGGTGGGCTGGATGGTGTTGAAAGCACTGGATAAATAAAAAAAAAACCATTAACCTCACAGAGTTCTGTGCCTTCTGCAGGTGGGAGAGTGAAGTGTGGAGCAGGTAGATGATGGGATCATCCACACTGATGCCAGGCTGGTATGCAAACTGGTGTGGGTCCATTGAAGAGCTCACCAGGGGGCACAGATGGACGAGGACCAGTCTCTCCAGGGTTTTCATCAGATGAGACGTCAGCGCCACTGGTCTGAAGTTGTTGAGCTCCTTTGGATGGGTGGTCTTTGGTACCGGAACCAGGCAGGATGTTTTCCTCAGCTGGGGGACTCTGCCCAGCTTCAGACTTAAGTTGAACATGTGCTAATCCTATCTGGACCCACTGCCTTCCTCTCTGGGGTCTGTCTTGGTGCTAAAGGGCCATACGTCCCTAGTTTCTGACCCTGCCCTGAAAGTTGACAGAAAATTGGGTTACGTCTTGTTTGTCATAAACGCGCATTTCAAGGGGGAAGGGACACGACGAGACGGAAATGGTGCTATTGGGATTGGGTTTATGTCATGTCAAAGCTGAGCCAATGAGAAAAGAGAATGATTTTCACCTTCTTCTCTGAATTTGTGACGTGCCAGTTGAGATGATACTTTAGAAAAATTGTCATTTCTTTATGTGGACAAATTATGATAGGCAATTCTGACTATTACTTGTACAATTGCATTTTTTCCTCATAATTTCATGATTTTTCCTGAATAACAACACATACTGGGTGTGTCTGGCGTGCGGCCGGCTGTGCCGATTGAGATGACATGCCAGCATGGGCCCTGTGACCTTCATGGCGGCTCAGATGCTGATTCCTGATTTAGTGTCGATCCGCCGCGCTTGTCAGGGCTCCTGAGGTGCCTTCCACGCGCTAATAGAAAAGCTCAAGGGCAGCAGAAAAAGGGAAGAAGGAGGAGGAGAGGGTGCTGCTGCAATTGTAAAGAAAGTGTTTTCAAAGGAGTGAAAGCATCAGATGCCAGGGAAGGAAGATGATAAAGAGGCTTCTTTGAAAAGGCAGGCCACATGCAAACAGTTAGCTAAGGCGCTCTGCTGCCAGACGAGGCAAGTCCATGCCACTGTCCGCCACCTTACGTTGCCACTCGCTAAACATGCCTAATTTGCATATGTAGATTTCTCTGCACCGTTCTCATGTTATTTTATGTCTCTATGGGAAAAAATGCTACAGCATGGGGCGCGCAGGTTCCCCAATAAGTCTGCATGCACATTTCTATGTGCTTATACATTTTCTCTTATAAGCAATATCGCCAAGTGCTAGTAAAATAATTGTCTCCATCATGTTGTCAGAAGCATCAACAATGGACAAGATTCACTGCCAAATGTAAATCAAGCCTTCTGACTGAGATAATGTTCTCTGAATGGAATCAGAAGCCTGTAAATAATTGTTTGTTCAAAAAATTTTATATTCATTTTAAAGGGAACTGGTCTCCCAGGCCTTGAGTTTGACACCTTTTGACCCACTCAATATGCGAAATCCACATGTACAGCAATTATTTTTTTCAGGTTTTTCAACACACTGATACATTTAAACAAATACAATAGCAATGAATAACACCCAAATATTGTACAAACAGAACTGTGTAATGATCTGTCAGAGAAAAAAAATGAAACATTTTTGTTTTTATTGAAAGTACTTTTTTATTTTTACAAACCCCCCCAAATTAAAAAAAAAATGGAGATGGATATTCAATTTACACTTCTGACGTGCTCACAGTTCACAAATCCAGTTTCCCCCAAAACTAACTTAACTCATCTCAAAATATAAATCAGTCATCGTGACCAAAGATGTCAAATGAACTTATGAGCATTAAAAACAAGACTGCATTGGATAGATATTTTATTATATTCAACAAAAACTGAGCTGTGCTGAAATACTTCTCGTTTTCATTCTTCTTTCAAATTTGGTCAAAATCAAACTTAGTTGTGCGCTGCCACCGAGTGGTCGACAGTAGAATTGAACCCAAAAACAAACAAGCTGCATAACAAAATAGTTAATAATTGTACAAAAAAAACTGCAAAATAGCTGAACATGAACCTGAGAGAGAGGTGGAGTTGGTTTGCTGCGAACACTTTGAATTGTTCCAAATCTTTTGTTGCTCCCAACGCACACACCGAACCCTCCAACTTTGGGTTTTGTGATTCTAGCGGTATTTCTACAACTACAAGTTAAATTTGGCACAACTATCATTTTCTACATGTTTAAACTAAATTTGCTCCATAAAATACACACACATACACGCAAGCACTCTCGTACAAACGTCGATCCTTCGGCATTTTCGGCACAGCTGCGTTATTAACTTACGTCATTTTAGGTAAATACGATCGCACCGCCCGCCCGCGTCTCTCAGGCTGCCCTGTTCGCTGATTGGTCCAAACGTCGCCGAGCATTGCTGACAAATGAGCCAATCCGAAACACGTCACGCAGGAGGAAAATTAATCTGCACGTCAGTCGACAAATAATGATGTCATATTATTTCACCACACTCACAATAACACAGACCTTCATTAAAAATAGTAATCACATTCATTAACCCTATACGAATTAGAATTACTATTAGTAGTCATTGTATGACTACTAATATTAATTTGAAAATAAATTTCTCATAATCCGTACAATTATAGATGAATTGCAAGGAAATTTAGTTTTTTTATGTTTGTTTTCCATCAGAGCAGGTCTGCCATAAAAAATAAGTTTTTTAATATACAAAATAAAAGCACAAAATAAAATTTAAAACAGTAAAAATTTAAAAAATGTAATAGCACTGGTAAACACAAACATAAAAGGATAAAACTGAATTTAAAAAAATCACTCGTGGTGTGTAATTCTGCCCAATAGTTTTTTCTGTTATGTGACTGAACTTATTTCCATTTTTATTGAAATCGTTTACACATGGAATTGATAGAAACATGTCCATAAGACCAAAAAAAAGGGCTCTGACATTCTGAAAAGTCATTATTTATCATCAGCAGCAGCAGCAAACCAAGTGATCACAGAAACAACCTATGTACACTTTATAATGAATTCATTTTGGGCAATTCAAGCGTGACGACAGCAAGTGTGCAGTCAGTCTTTATCGTTCTTTTGTTTGTTTTCATGCTGTCAAAAGTCCACTTTGGAGTCAATAAGTTCAAATGAGATAATAATAAATAAGTGCCATGTCAAAATGATCCCTCTTGGAAAATCCAAGCTGGAATAAAAAAAGACAATCTTGAATGTGAGTGCTGACAATCTGAAGCTGAACTCAAACGATGTTCAAGTCATTGAAGTGTTGCAATATCGCTCCAGGAATGTGCATGGGCCAGCAAACGTGGAAAATTGCTCCTCATTTAGGGATTTTTTTCCTGGCAACATTAGAGAATGTGAGAAATACTTCCCAAGTTGTCCTAAATGAGCTTTCAATTTGGAATGGTTTGAATTGATGGAGAAATCTGCAAAGAGGAGAAGAAACGTGTACAGTACATCTCTCTTAAATTTGGGATTTTTTCTGTGTGAGTCAAAATGTTGAAGTTGAAATGGGTTGAACCAGAAATGTGGGCGTATGTCAATATGTAAAACGTTACAGTCGGCAATGTTGTTATGCCAAATGTGCAATAAGGACAAATGTGGCAATTCTGAGAATGTGAAAAAATAGTTCCCGAGATGTACTTGAATGACTTGAAATGTTTGAGGTAGAAATGGTTTGAAACTACTTAAAAGATTGAATGATTTGAATGAGAGAGATGTGGAAAGAGGTAAAATATGTGTCAAATATCTCTTCATTTGAGAATTGACAATGAAAAGTGTAGAATTTAGGAAATGTGGGCATTATTGCAATGTAGATACGGTAAATACTTGCCTTGATGTTATGAATGAGCGCAGTATTTTCAAGTGGCAACGGTTTGACACAGTCCAAGAATGTGGAAGGAGCAGATATACATCAAATGTAAACATCAAATATGTCATTTGGGAATTTTAGCTGTTCCCATGTAGGATGTTCAGGAACTTTTACAATTGCTTTTTGTATAACTCATTCACTTGAATAATTTATTAAAGGGGAAGTCAAGTTAAAAAAAAAAAAAAAAGGATCGTTCCAATAATATAGTCCAAACACAACATTCTGATAAATATTGTATTTGTGGAATATGAATGAAGCAGCAAAACCGAGCCGTTTTGATTCAACTAAAGGGGTGGCCATTTTGCCACTTGCCATTGACTGAAAATGACGCCACAGTTGCTCCAGTCTCCGGTAATGGCCAATCGTGGCACTGCTTGCAAATGTCACATGACCAAACTCAGAACACAGGTGAGTATAGTTACCAGAGACTGGAGCAACTGTGGTGTCATTTTCAGTCGACAGCAAGTGGACCAGTGGAGGTGCATAGAACACATTAGTGTAAACAACATTTTTGACTTGACTTCTGCTTTAAGCATAAAAGTGGAATTGTAGCAAAAGTGGGAATTTTACAACACGGAAAATAGTTCGGTGTCTTTCCTGAAAGTTGGAAAAATGCAGCAAGTGTAGAACTGCTAAAAGTTAAATAACAATGATCTCACATTTTTTGGGGTCCAGAACAAGAATCCTCCTCAGTATTGATTCGTGAATAGGCAAAAGAGAAAATGCAAAAGGCGGTATTAGGTGAAGCTCATGGACACTGTGTGCTCCAGAGCCTTCCGGCGTAGCGAGGCGATGCTCGTGCCCCTCCACATGTCACTGTCCGGCGGAGACGCACACAGCTGTGGCGAGCCGGTCGCATTGGTGGGGTGCACCATGCTGGGGAAGGGGGGCTGGTACAGGTGGGACTGAAGCCCGCCGCCGCCGCTGCCTCCACCCGACATATTGGACAGCCCCATGGAGGTGGGCGGTGGAGGCGGCTGGAGGCCGCACTGGGAGTGGGCCAGGGACTGAGCCATGGGGGGCTGGCGACCACCCAGGGCGGGAGGCAGCTGCAGCTGGGACATGTTGGCGGGGGCCCAGCGCCCGTCGTTGGCGTGGAAGGAGCACAGGCCATCGCCCATGGCGGCGGCGGCAGCAGCAGCAGCCGCCGCCGCTGAGGTGAACTGCTGCAGGCCATGGTGTGTGGGAAGGAGTGTGCCCGGAGCTCGGAACACATTGGTGCTCTTCTTGCGCTTCTTCCACTTGGCGCGGCGATTCTGGAACCAAACCTACACACACAACAACACAACACTATATGAGAGCAATCTCACTTGTGGATATTAGCAAAGAAATCAAAATCATTTGTGTGAAAGATGGTATTTCAGGGGTGTATATGACTGAAAAAAATTCTGTTGCATGAATGAACATTTTTGTCGCGTATATGAGAGCATTAGAGTCCTGAAACGAGAGTGTTTCAGAAAAAAAAATATATAAAAAATATTAAATATTCTATCTATCTATCTCTCTCTCTCTCTCTCTATATATATATATATATATATATATATATATATATATATATATATATTACAAAAGTCACTGCAAACACCTTGAATCCTACAACGCTGCTGAAAAGAGCGCCACAATTAGCATGAGCACGAATCGTTTAAATGACGTTTATGGCCTTTAATTTGCGGTAAATATTAGTGTTTGGGCACACTTTGGTTTAAAAAACACTTCATGCCTCATCAAAATGAGTCAGATCCAAACCTTCATTTGATCCATTTTTGATCTTGTTCGCAAATGTTCGCTAGTTTGCTCCGATGTGACGACTATAGCCTTGAACTTTATTCACTGGTGCTAAATAAAGGCTCCATCGATAAATAATTCCACTGTAGTAAAATATATGTAAAAAATATATGTATGTATGTAATATGAAACTATTAGAATTACTATTCACTTCATATTCTACATTGCTTATATACACGTATAAAATTATTTGGTAATTATTACATCTATTTGTATTGTATTTCTGTTGTTTTAAATGTGCTCTCTTGGGTCATTTATTCCCCCCCTGAGATTTAAAAAAATATATATATATAATATATATTTAAAAAAACGCTTCCCGCTCAACACCAATAGTCCAAAATGCATTTTTTGTTACATTTTTACACCTGTGTATATTCTTTCTCACTTTAAATGTTGCAGGACGAGACATTCAACGTTAAGATTAGACTAACTGCCACATGCCCTCAACAGGCAACATAGCCATAGGATATGAACGCCTATTTAAATGTATTGTAGTTAAAAAAGAAACACGCTGTTAGTGTTTTTTGTTTGTTCATTTTTTTCTTCTTATTTCAGAACACAACAACGTGCATTGCATGCTACCTGTTCCAAAAGCAATAAAAAAAAATACCTGTTCCAAAAGCGCCCTAAATGAATGACCTTCAATTGAGTACATTTTTAAAGGAAACCGTTAAAAAAGATTATCAATCATCTCACAGGTCACAATTGTATGTCTTTACGGTTTGTGCACACAAAGGGTATCACGCTTTGATCGAGGGGAAATTATTTAAATTTCCAACTGAAGACAAAGTAGGCTATTTTCACACAGTAAGGCATTCTGCGCCGCGTTAATCCGAAGGAAAAAAAGCACCGGTGACAAATGTTGACGATGTTATTTCCCGACTCATCACTTGATGAATAGCAACGTTTGCATGAGGCAGCGAAGCGCCCCAATCAAAGCAAAACAATTTCCATTTCCCCCTCAGAAATATATACATACATTTTATATATACATATTTTATTCAAAAGAAATGTTATTCATTTTTTTCTTTAAAAAAAAAACGTGACAGCTTGTCTAGTCTGTTTGATGAGCATCATTTCCTTCGTTTTAATTTCATGCAAATGGCAGTCAAATTGCCCATACCGTCATAAGAAGAACAATAACCGACATGATGATTATGATGATGATGATTATGATAGTGATGCCAATGATTATTATCGGGGTGTTATTTCAGAGTGGAGAGGCCCCTTTAGTTTGGCTTTAAGGTTTTCTTTTCCAGTCTCGCCCAATTGTTTTTGCATTTATACGTCGGGCTTCTTGTTTATGTGAACTTCTTGGTCATATATGTTTACACTCACCTTTATTATTTAGTGTTAAACAACAGTAATAGCAATAATAATATATTTGGTTTAGGATACAAACATGAAAGTATATAATTTGTCTGAATGGGTCACGTGATATCTATTTTATTCTGACCCCCCCCAAACAAACATACAAACAAGCAAACAAATAAAAAATACGTGGAAACGAGCGCATATGTGGGCTCTAACAAAGATACATTTAGGAGTGTATTTAAAAAGCTTTATTGGAGTTGGAAAGATCTCCATTTTAATCAAAGAAAAATATGTGTTGACGAAAACGTGTAAAAGGCAAATTCAACTACATTTTTATTTATTTATTTTTAAACCTATTACAGCAACCTATGCAAATACTTTAAACGCGCCTGCTATTAATCATTTGATTTTACGTTTTTTTGTCACGTTTGTTGCGCATAGCGGGGGGGGGGGAATCTGATCACTTTTGCAGTGCTCCTTAAATGCATTTATATGTATTTCTGCCATATACGATGCAGCCGCACAATTTGATTTTTTTTTTTCACTCAAAACGGAATAGGGTCAAGTTGTTGTTAACGACGGCGTTGCAGTACCTGCACTCTGGACTCAGTCAAGCCGATCCTGAGGGCAAGCTCTTCCCGCATGAAGATGTCCGGGTAGTGCGTCTTGGCGAAACTCCTCTCCAGCTCGTTGAGCTGCGCCGGCGTGAAGCGGGTCCGGTGCCGCTTCTGTTTCTGGGCCTGCTGCTGCTGTTGTTGGTTCTGGTTCTGATTCTGTTGCTGCTGACCCCCGTGCCCGCCGCCTCCGCTCTGCTGCTTATCCTGCTCCTTGATCACCGGCACCGGGTTGGATCCTCCTCCGCCTCTTCTTGCCGGCCCGGAGGAGGTGACGTCCTCGGCGGGTAGCATGGTGGCGCCGTCCACGCCGTCCGGGACCGGGCCGAACTCCGCGGAGTGTCCCGAGTCCGCTCCACTTTCAGCCAGTCTGCACTTTAAAGCCTCGCGGTGGCCCAATAGCTCGGCGGCATCTTTCATCCCTGCGCACGTGCAAAACATCTCTTCATATGATGTAGCATAAAACCTCACGGCATTTTTTTCCATCCGTTTGGGTCAATTCGAAATGAATATTGAAGGTGTCGCCCAAGTTTACAGGTTATTGGAATCGTTATTGGTCGGCTATACTGAATGAACAAATTGTAATAATAATAATAATAATAATAATACGTTACAATATGCTCAATACCCGTAAAAACAACGTGTCAAATTTAACATACTTCCGATCAGGCAAAACACATTGATTTGATATTTTTTTCCCAATTGAAATATTGTTGACGCATAGCATCATTAACGAAAACGCAAAAAAAAAGATGAAATAGACCCCGTTCAGTCAAGTCATACCCCCTCCTAATTGTCAATATTTGATCAATTCTACCATATCATGGAAACTTATTTGCATAACATCTAATAACATCAATGAGCTGTGTATGACTCATATATAAATATTGCCGTTATTAATCCCAAAATGGGGAAATTTGGAAACCTGAATCCTTATATTATTTTTTGTTTAGCCATTTGTCCCCAATTAATTGGGGGGGGGGGTCATGAAATATATAAAATCAAACTTAACCGCATATTTATAAAAGTGAGTTGGGCAGATAGGAGAAAATATGTTGCCCCTGAAATACTCGCCATGCACTCTCCAATTCCACCACCGTTAAATCAAATCACACAGTTAATATAATAATAATTGCTTTTCCAATGAATTAGCGCGACGAATCGTGATGATGGGGCGAGTGTGCGTTTGTGTGTACGTGTGTGCGTGTGCGTGTGTGTGTGAGTGTGTGTGTGAGTGGAGCTTACAGCAGAGTTGAAGCGCCGAGTTGGGCGACGACAACTCACCCAGACGAGCATCCAGGAGGTCGGCATGAGAGAGCATCGCCCGCCGCAAGAATAAAGGAAAAAAAAGGAGAGGGGGGGAAAATCGTCTATGCCTATTTAGGAAGTCTCGCGGTCCTTAAATGAAAGCAAATTCACTTTGCCTTAAAAAGACGTCCCAGCTTGCATTATAATGCACCTGAAGGACGGGGAGGTGCCTAACCGGCGAGAGAAGCCTCCGGCACCCGACCGCGACGACCAATCAGAGATGAAGGAACCACATGCACGTGCGCACACACGCGCACATTCACACACCATGAAGCACCTTCCCTCACACCCATCCATCCATCCAGTACTTGATTCCCCTTAATTGGCTTTGATTTGTGCCCCAAATTAAAGCCCAAAAAGGTCTTCAACTGATGCTCACGGCTTCTACAAGAACAAGTATCGCATATCACGCTAATCGCCCTCCTTTGCATTAGAAGAAGTCGCAGGAATTACTCTTAACGGGGTTATTTCGTGATAAAAAATAAAATAAAAGACCGGGCGCCAAATTGGGTTTCAAAAACACTTTATGTCATTTCTCATCCAATTCAGTCGGCACATAAATAACACGTTCACTGAAGGTTGTCAGCAAATAATCGCTCCATATATAAATATTTATATATATATATATATATATATATATATATATATATATATATGGATATATTTCATTTTATATCTGTTTATTTTTAGGAATAATAATAATAATAAAAATAAAACAGCGTAGTTAAAACCCAATTGCACTCTCCTAAGGCTTGTGATATAAAATATAGATGTCTAAATGTGTTGTTTCTACATTTTAAAACATCCTTTTGTTGTTTACAGTTCTGCTTTTACTGCAAACATTCCTAAGTACAAAATTCCCATCTCTGCTGTACCGGGACAAGCATGTTCCAGGGTTCTGTGTTCACCTTTTGTGGATCATCTTTAGTGTGGGGAAGGAAATGCCACAGACACTGCAGAAGGAAGCTGATTAAGATAAAACAAGGTCACTGAAAATGAATGAGAACTTATTCTTAGTGTACTTCTTTCTTCAAGTTGGTTTAATCCTGTTTTTTAAAACTTGAGGATGATTATCAAGATCGAATGTTAGCAAAATCCAATTTATTAGTAGTATTTTTTTCCCAACCTTGAGTTAATCTCATACAAGGACATAGGAGATAGTAGAGCAGAGGATTTATAAGAGGAAAGATGGCAAAATACAAGTTAGAAAAAAAAAAAAAAATCAAATCAAGGTTAAAAAAAAATACAAATTAAAATAAACTTTCACAAAAAGAAATGTGTACTAATATGTATTAACTTTAACATTATGAATTTAATTGGACATATATTTGATCTATAACTATTAAATATGTTTTTATTTAATGTATTTACTGTACTTCATTTAACTGATAATAAATTCTCATATTTTAGGTGCGGGCAAAAATTATGCTTCATTTGGGTGTTTCTATTCAAATTATTTCGAATTGGTACGAAAAGTACTGTATAACTTTAGGTACACCTGACAAGCAGTAATGTGAGACCTTAATACTGTACATTCAATCCATATAATAGTCATTTATTAATTTTGTTTTCTTAACGCTATAGGGTCTTCAATCCTGTTCCTCGAGGGTCGTTGTCCTGCCTGTTTTCCATCTCTCTCAGCTGCAAGACACCTTATTGAAATGATCTCGATCATTATCTAGCTTCTGCAGACCTTGCTGATTATCTGATCATTTGAATCAAGTGTGTTGCAGCAGGGAGAGATGGAAAAACAGGCAGGACAACAGCCCTCAAGGAACACCATTGATTCAATTCACTCATCGAGGTTGAAAAGAGACTACTGGGGTAAGAAAAAAAAAAGTTTAGTCCAACTGTGGTCTAAATCCAAATATTTTTTTAATCCATATTGTATGAAAGATAAAATCCTAAAATGCAGTCATACCGGCTGCCCTTTATGGGTTATTTTTGTGTTTGATGAAGTAATCTTGAAAGTAGGAGTTGAGTCTCTTGTTACACTGATGAAGCATAATAAAGGTCTGAGTGCAAAAAAAAAAAAAAAAAATTAAATAATCATTTTAAAAGACTGCTCATTATATGTCAGAATTGTAACAAAATTTGGACTTTTAGATTAATGCGTACAATTAACCTCAACATGACAGTTGGAGTTGGCCCACTAAGGTTCTGCTACAATGCAACATGTAAATGTGACGATCCAAAATGTGGATTTGTACAGGTAAACCAATGGCATTTAGGTGTCATCATCATGTAGACAGATATTATCCTCTGCAAAGTGCAAGTAATATTTCTGCAGCTTTCTGAGCAGTTTTGACCAGCTGTGCTTTATACTGCCTCCTGGTGGCCAAAGTGCACATACCTGATTGAGCAGTGCAATGTCCATTGAAACACAACAGCAGCGAGGGGTGGTGGTGTGGGGCGAGCGAGTGGAGATGCATCATTATATAGATATATTTTTTTGGGGTGGGGTGTGTTGTAAGTATTGTCATCAAAATAACCCAAAATATGGAATGTAAGGATCTAGTTGAATATAACTTGTGTTGTCTGCCAATTGAGTTGATTTACTTAGGCCTTTCTGGTGCTACAAAAGCCTTTTTGGGAGGCCATTTTGCATTTATGAGGGCTGGGGCAGACACCCAAAATATCCACCACAGACGCTGTGAGGAGTGTCCAAGTGCCAGCTTGTCCCATCTTTGTAAAGTTTATAGAATCAGAATCAGAATCAGAATCAGAAATCCCTTTATTGTCATTGTACTCAAGTGTGCAACGAGATTAGAGATTTAGGTTAGAGTGGGTAGGGTAGAGGGTAGAGAGTAGGCTAGAGAAATTTGGATTGATAAAAAAAATGCTAGCTTAATGTTAGTATAAGTGTTGCAGAAAAGACAGACAAGCGTGTGTTCCAGTCGTTTGCAGTATATTTGTGAGACATCATCATCAGAACAAGACAATTTGACGGAAAGAAAAAAAACTGTTGCATTGATCCGAAGCGTCAAATAAACGGTGGCATCATAAAGAACGTCAGTCGATGAGTTGGTAGGTCAAAGAAAAAAAGGAAAGAACATTCGACGCAAGCTCACGGCAAGACATCATGCCTCCAACTTGATGGAGTCCAACAGGCTTTTGGCTTCCTGGTATTCGGGCAACTCCGAGAACGTCTCCTCTGCTTCCTGCAACGACAAACACATTGGTTGCTTCTTTTAGCGACATTACAACTGCTCCTATGTGACAGCAGTCAGCCAATCAAAAGCGCTGGTGAAAAAGACTCAAGGGTGTAAAACAGGCGAATATGAATGTGAATATGCGGGGTTCGGGTTAAAATAAAAATAAAATACAATGTTCTCAAAGTTAATGGGTCTCGTTCACAGACACACACAGCTCCAATTTGCCACTTCCAATATGGTGCCACTGTTGACATACAATACACCCTCGAGGCGTCTTTGACATCTGTGACTCTTTGGGTGGGTGTCACACGTGGGCGGTGATGAGCACATTTAGATCATCATTTAGATCAAATAAACCGTGTTTTCTTCACAGTTTGAATCACATCACATTTAAAATGCTAATGAGCTAAGAAACAACTAAATAGAAAATAAATAAGTGTGCCGCCATGTTGGACAACTGACCAGCAAGAGTTCCAGGTCCTGGTAGGCTTCGGTCATGCGACGTCGGCTGTCTGGGATCATCCAGATAGTCTCCTGCAAGCTCGCCATCTGAAAAATAGCAGTAGCAATTGTTTTAATTATTTTAATTTCCTTTAGGTTGTCTAGGGTGCTTTGCATTAGAGAGTTAGCATTAAGCTAGATTAATTTGAGTAGATGTTGGAGTAGATGTTATGTATGGTTTGGTTTATTTCTCTTTTGTCAGTTTTACACAAAACCTCTGATTTGAAGAACGGCGCGAGTTTCAGTTTCGCTAAAGTGATGACCCAAAATTCCATAATCATTATTTGAATTACCAGTCAGCGCATTGTTTACAATATGGCGACCAATAAGAGAAGAGAACAACTTGATTTGTTTTATGCAGTTTAGCCAGCTTGGATTTTTCCAGAGTCACCAATTTTAAAAACGATTTCAAAGCACACGCTTGAAAGCAACAGCACGCGAACAGCCAACTGTGACTGGGGCGGCGTGAGGCTAAGCGTGGGTGAGCCGGGCTGGAAAAAAGTCACGGCGCCCTCTGGCTGCGGTGGAATGATCCCATCAGCTGTGGGATAAAAGATGACACTTAGCCACGTATTGATTCCATGAAAACAAAGATGCTCTAATCCATCCTGCCTCAGACGCATCATCTCCAACCATCATCCATCTGGCCTCCCCGCCTCGCCATTAACGCCAGCCAAGCGTGCTGCCGCTCGGCCCCCCGACCGTCGCGCTATGAATGAACAAAATAAACACGCACATGCTTGGAATTTTAATGCTAGCGATAAACATGGCCACCGTCAGAGGAATAAAAGATAAGGGAATTAGGACAGCAATAACAAGATGGAGAAAAAGTGCACTTGATGTCATTGCTGTGAGCAACCAAATCTTTGTAGAATCTATAACCCCATTGAGTGGTAGTGACGGATTTGCAGCCCCCCAATCTGTGGGGAAAAATTTTGCTGCGACATATTTTGTGGTTGACCTTTTTTTTCCCCCCCCAACCCAGACTGATAGCAAAACCCTTGAAATCGCGGTTCGGACAACAGTGTGCCTTTAGTGTAGTACCACAGTTTGGCCACTACATGGCGGGCAGCGCTGAGGCGCTAATGAAAGAGATACAGCAAAACAGCAAGAGGAAGAGCCAGTGAAGCTACCCAACTCCAACAACATTCATTGTTTCTACAAAGACTTAAAAGCACAATTACATCATGAATCATTAAATTCAAATCACAATCAATTTAAAAAAAACAATCATTGGATTCTCGCTATTAGTTTTTGTAGGTGTTACTGCTGTATGTGTTTAAGGAGAAGCTAATTTAAGGTTTAACAGAACCAAAACATTTATGATAACATCTGCTAGCCCATTGATGGCTTTTCACGCTGTATGTTGGCATTAAGCTAGCAGACGTTCATAGCTATGCGGCATGCAGATTCCCTCCAATCGCAGGGGTTCATTGAATTAAAAAAAAAAAAAAAAATTGGGACGTGTTATGTGTTCTTGGGTGTCATGTTGTTCACAAACACCACATCAGACATCCAGAAGACAGGCGTGAAGTATACGTATTGCTTGATGAGGAAAGGGTCGGCCTTCGAAGCTTTCAGCTGCTCGATCTTCTCCTCCTGCTGTTTGGCCTCCGTCCTGTATGACACCTCCTCTTTGGCCAGCCTGCACACAAAAAGGCATTCTTTAAGAAAAAATTGTGGTAAAAAAATTATTTAAGCTCTCACTGAGCGGCGGAATGGTTGCTGTTGTTTTTTTCCGTCTGGGTTGTTAAAGGTCGCAAAGAACGTTTTCAAAATGTGATGGTTTACTCTAAACAACTTTTTTGTGGACCATCTTTCAGCTCTTGAATGATCACAGTGCTTATGTGACACCACACAACCCACACACGTTAATTGATCATCAATTCAGCAAGTCAGGGGGTGGTAAATGGGCCTCTTTTCGTTGATTGTTCGGAAAAATTGAGCAGGAGAACATTGATCCATTTGGATTATTTATCAATTAGTAGCCAAATGGAAATCTAGTCAACACATTCCCAGTCGGATTGGCATAACACACGTTTGCAATCGATGACGATTCCCTCAGCTAACCGTTGTCTTCCCAACCCAAAGTGATGAGACAACATTTTTCGGGAGAGTTGCACAGTGAATGGAAGTTAATCTTCCGCATTAGCCACGAGGTTTTGCACGCTGGTGTGCGTGAGATCAGGATTGCAAGATTGTATCGGGGTCCTTCGGTGGCCTGCTGATGACATCACGCTGTATCATATAATTTTGAAATATATTTCTTTGGCCCCATGTTTGTCACCCCTGGTTGTTGTGCTTGTATGTTCTGAGTTACTAAATAAAAAAAAAAAAATACAGTACATTTACTGCTACTTTTGCAAGGATCATCATTCGGTATGCTGCGTGCCAACCGAAGATGTCACGTCAATGTTCGTGGCTTTGGAAATCAGATTGAGGTTAAGGTTGTTGGGAAAAACATGGACATGTTTTTATTAAGAAATATTTCACACTATATACAGATATTATATTCATACGATCTTGCAGCCCGATCATAACGAGTACCCATATTTTACATCAATTACGCTTTATCTCGGACAGCGGGAGGCATATGCGATTGGAGCGGAGTGTGTGCTGGAGCATGTTTAGAACACACACACGCAAAAAAAAAAAAAAAAAGTGAATCATTTGAATAAAAGTGAAGGACAGTCTAATAACAAAATGTCCGCGCCACCCCTTTTTCCCAGCGCTGATGTTAATTTCTTATTTCTCACAGTCGGAGCGCAGAGGGTCGCAGTGGCTTTTAAATAGACCTGCCACCTCCCGCTTAATGGAAAAGGCAGCTTGCTGGAAAATAGGAAAAAGAAGAAGAGGACAGGAATTAAAGCCAGGAAGATATTCCAGCACACTGTATTTTTGAGGCAGTGTGTCGCGGGCAGCTGGGAGCGCAACGACAAAGGCAAATTACTATTGTCATTTTATTAAGGGCATCTGCCTCTCTCAGCCAGCCAGACAAGACAACAAAAAAAGAGAGAACGTGTAAGAAAATAGGCCCGGATACACACTGGAATAAAGTGAAGACACATGGCGGAATAGGAGATAACAGCGAGACGCATCAGATATTTTAAACCCTTTTTCAAAGGGTACAACTGCACAATTACAGGAATTTCTAAAGCTGTAAACATCTAAGGCTAACTTTATAAACACTCATAATCTTACATCTTATAAATGGGCTCTAATCTTAGTTTAAGAACACTTGCCCTGAAATCGAAAACAAGTCCAGACAATGGAAATGGATCCCTTTGGCTCACTTGTTGTTTAGACAACTTAATGACACCGCAAGCATATGGTTGCCCCCTGCCTGTTGGTTGACTACTGCTTCAAAAAATACTTGATTCGGTAAGCCGCAGAGGCTGCATTTCTAAGCACGTAGACGCTTTCATTATAAGTGTATTTGTGTCAGTGCTGCGCTGTCTGTACAGAGGGAAGAAAGGTCAGTCGCTTGAGAACTTGATTTTACTTTACCACATTATATTTCTTGACTCTAGAATTGTCCCAAGGTGTGATTGTGAGCGTGAGTGGTTGTTTGTCTGTGAGTGCCCTGCGATTGGCTGGCAACCAGTTCAGGGCGTCCCCCACCTCCTGCCCAAACACAGCTAGGAGAGGCTCCAGCATGCCCGCGATCCTTGTGAGGAGAAGTGGCTCGGATAATGGATGGATGGAAAATACCAAAAGTAATTAAACTAAAGGGCAGCACGGTGGGTGACTGGTAAGCACGATGGCCTCACAGTAAAGAGGTGGTGGGTTCGATTCCGGCTACGGCCTTCCTGTGTGGAGTTTGCATGTGCTCCCAGAGCCTGCGTAGGTTTCCTCCGGGTACTCCGGAGACCTCCCAAATACCAATAACAAGCATGGCAGGTAGATTGGACACTCTAAATTGTCCCTAGGTACGAGTGTGAGCGCGGATGGTTGTTCGTCTACGTGTGCCCTGCAATTGGCTGGCAACCAATTCAGGGTGTCCCCCGCCTACTGCCCGAAGATAGCTGGGATAGACTCCAGTACCCTCCGCGACCCGAGTGAGCAGAAGCGGTACAGATAATGGATGGATGGATAATTAAACTAAAATCAAGCCTTTATGTAAACACACGAAAAAAAGCTCTAATAATTAATCAAAACTAATTCAATTTAAAGAAAAAAAACAGGCGCAATGTCAAGTCAACAAACTGCACTTGAGGAATTCCACTAGCGTAAAGTTGTCTCCCACCCCCGGCAGTGCGACATTGGCCTCCACATTAGCGCCTGGGGGAAGCACGTTAGTAATGTGACCCTCATTGAATCGCAATCGATAGAGCATTACGGAGCGAAGACAGCTTGCTGTGCACCGCCAGCCTATTTTCAAGATCGGCCATAATTTCCCAATTTGTGACGCAGTCAATTTGGCCACATTGAAAATATAGATGTGAAAGCTGCTCATGTTTATGGAATATCTGGCAAGAGAAGCTGCAAAAAAACAGAACAAAAATAACTCCGCCCTCCCAACGGAGCATTCAACTTGACTGTCTGGAAGATTTCAACAATTTTGTCCCCACATATAGCTGCTGTCAATACGGATGGCCTAATCACACTTTTTTGCACACGAGCCCAAGTCCATGTCACCTGAATTAGAGGATCTGCCGATAACGAGTCCTCATCCTGATATGGATTCAAGAGAAATGGATTAAAGAGAAATAAATAAATAAACAATATATATATAAATAAACAATATATATATATATATATATATATATATATATATATATATATAAATAAACAATATATATATATATATATAAATAAACAATATATATATATATATAAATAAACAATATATATATATATATATAAATAAACAATATATATATATATATATATATATATATATATATATATATATATATATATATATAAAATCTTTGCGAGCATATTGTGAAAGAAAAGGAGCTGAATGCCAATCATAAAGGGACAAACAGCGCAAATGTGAAGTATGACAGCCACAATAGATACTAGCAGTGTAGCATGCCGTTAGTCACACGGGCGCTAACTAGCAAAAGCCAAATGCTGAGAAAAAGTCGTAGCGCAATAGCAATAGCGGTGCTAGTGTTAAGATAATTAAGCTCCCAGCTGCGTCAGCAGCATGTTCTCCCGATGCAATCCTCGTGAGACAAACTTACCGCTTTAGGACGCCGGTTTTGATCTGGATCTGTCGTTTTACTGGGTCGGCCATGGCTCTGGGGGATGACGTTTATTGTGGATGTCGTGTGCTCAAGCCAAGCTAGCAACTCGCGAGCAGGAAGTAGGAAGCAGGAAGCAGGCGGTCGTCAAGGCAGGCGCGACCAGATGATGGCGGCGCAATCGATCACAGTGGCGAGTCAATCATGAAAAACTTGGAAGCTTCACTGGCATAGAACTGTGAAACAGACAGTACGATACAATACAATACAATACAATACAATACAATACAATACAATACAGTACAATACAATACAATACAATACAACACAATACGATACGATACAATACAATACAACACAACACAATACGATACGATACAATACAATACAATTGAATGCAATACAATACAATGCAATACAATTTTATTTATATAGCGCATTTCACAACAGCTGGAGGTATAACAAAGCGTTTTCCATATGCGGTCATGTAAAGTAGCAGGTAATCAGAACACAAATTACACAAATATTATACAAATATAAAACGACTTACATTGTCATTTTTTCAACAATGATTTGCTTGCTTTATCGCATGATACAATGGTAGGAAAGGTGGCACCACCAGTAAACATGTCTTTTGACCAATTAAAATAATAGGTCAGGGGTTTTGCCTTCTTCTCAACCACTGGTTTGATTGTATGAAGTGTCAGTGATCATTGAGTGACGGTTTTATCATCCATCCATCCATCATCTGTACCGCTTCTCCTCACTAGGGTCGCGGGGGGTGCTGGAGCCTATCCCAGCTATCTTCAGGCAGTAGGCGGGGGACACCCTGAACTGGTTGCCAGCCAATTGCAGGGCACACAGAGACGAACAACCATCCGCACTCACACTCATACCTAGGGGCAATTTAGAGTGTTCAATCGGCCTGCCATGCATGTTTTTGGAATGTGGGAGGAAACCGGAGTACCCGGAGGAAACCCACACAAGCACGGGGAGAACATGCAAACTCCACACAGGATGGCCGGAGCCAGGATCGAACCCACACCCGATGCTGTCTCTCACTGTGAGGCCATCGTGCTAAACAGTCGGCCACCGTGCCGCCCGGTTTTATCATAATCATCATAATATCAACCTGCGCTATAGAAATAAAGTTGTATTGTATTGTATTGAATTGTATTGGTCAGTGGTGTCATCACGTGTGATCGACTGACACAGCATTTCCCTTCATACATATGGGAGCCAGTGAAGAGAGGCCAAGATTGGGGTTATGTGATCCGTCTCAGAGCTATATTACCCGCTCGCCTCACTGCTCTGACGAAAAAAAATAACAAGGCAAGCTCCAAAAGGGGGCGTGCCAATTTGTCGTAAACCACATCTCAAAAAATCCTGTAAATCACGACAGAATCTTTTAGGGAGAGGGTGGGGGATTTTGGTAGTGATGTAATTTTGTCACGCAAACCTATTATATAATGTCAATCAACTGTCCCTTTGATCAATAATTTGTAGGGTTACAAAATGTTTTTCCTCCAGTATAATTATTATGGTCATATCAATTCAATGCAGATTTTCACTATTGGCGGTTTTAATTATTCTGAGATTAAAGGGTGTGTGTGGGTGGGGCTCATGGTCACTAAATGCGGCCATGGATGGAAGGTCACGTGGGGAACACTCCTCCCCCTCAGTCGTTTGCGGTTGATTATTGGTCTTTTCCGACTTTTCCATACTCACAGCGGCACGATCAAACATTTGCCGAGTGCACGCGGCTTGCTGGACTTAATTGATATTGAGCAGGGAGGGGGGACTTGGGGGCGGGGGCGGTTGGGAGCCGCTACTGGCTAATTTGCGGTTTAATCAGCGTTTATAATGAGAGTCACTGATTAGCGCAAGTTGGAAATAAAAGAGAATTACAAGGAACGTCTGTCAGAGTCCAGTGATAATACACTGCTAATTGTCACAATTAGAGGCAACTAGATGACTTTGGGATATTGGAATGCCCCTTCCCAATATATATATGTGTACGTGCGCTGTCGCGCTGTTCATACTAGGAGAATGAGTTACAATATAATAATTACAATACCGGTTTTTCGCTGCATGTTTTTTGACCAAAACAAATACGTAGACTCTGTTGTACTTTACAAAATCTGAAACTTGTATAATTAAATTCCATACAGGGAAGCAAATCGGATTTTTAAACAAAACAGCTCAATTGGAAGCGTGGTGGAGGCTGGATGGAAGGAAAGTGGGTAATGTGCGTGCGTGCGCGCGCGGGCACACACGTGTCTGCGTGTTCTCCGTGGCACGCGCGGGCACACGCGTGTCTGCGTGTTCTCCGTGGCACGCGCCTCTTCGGCCCACCACCTGAATAGCAAATGTGAAATTAGCGAGAAATGTGTGTATGAAGGCCTTCGCTCAATTAGCGGTTGGTAAGGAAAGAGAACTATGCACGCACGCGCAAGTGCATGGCCATAACGCGGTCCTACCTACGCCTGTGTGTATTGTTTGTGTCGCTGTCCCATGTGTCGTAATTTAATTAATTGTTTCCGTTGATGCTCACCCATCCTCTGTCGTTCTTCTCCTTCCTACCCATGCTACTTCCCTGCCTCGCTCCCTCCTTAATTCCTTCCTTCATTCACTTTCTATCCGCCCTTTCCTCCCCATTCCTTTTCTACATTCCTCCCGCATTCTGTTCTGTTCCTTCCTTCCTTCCTATCACACTTCCTTCCTTCTGTCTCTCCGTCCACCCCCCTACATCTCTTGTTTCCTTCTTCCTTAATGTCGCTTTTTCCTTCCCGCATCCAACCATGCATGACGGTGTGTGTCTCAATAAGTGTGTTGGTGGGGCACATGTGTAGATGAACAGATGAATGTGTGTGTACTGAAGAGTACACGCACACACACTCATTCATCAAGTCAGCAGAAGTGTCCATCCATGATTACCTCTTCCAAGAATCCTGGCACTGCGAGGGAGGCATGAGGAGGGCGCAGGGGTGACATGTGGGTAAATGAAACTTTGGAGGGGGTCACTGATTTTGCACGCAGGCTATTCATCTTCCTCCTCCTCACTTTCTCGCCGCCGCCGAGGCTGCTGGGTAATTACCTCTCAGCTCCGTGCGGCGCACCGCTTCATTATGTCCCCACACAACCTTTGTAATTGGAGACGGGGGAAACATGGTCGCCGAGTGTGTCGAGATGTAAACACCGCAGACGCTCACGCAACCTCAAACCCTTAGCACAGAGGTGGGCAAACTTTTTGATTGGCTGGCCACAATGGGTTCTAAAATTTGAAAGAGGAGGCGGACCAGGAGCAGATGGATGGAGTGTTTTGGTAACCTCATCTCATCTGAGAAAAAACTACATTTAATCTTAAATGCAAGTTAACAAAAGCATTCCAACAATATATATGTCTTACTAACTACAATATTTAGAAAATAAAACATTAACAAGGTTTATTCATTTAATTTTTTTCAAGTTCGGCAGGCCGGATTAAAACGTTTAATGGGCCGCATGTGGCCCCCGGCCTGTAGTTTGCCCACGCCTGCTCTAGAGTGCTACTGAACCAAAATGGCTAATTTAAACCAAAATGGCAGACATTCTGTGCCTAGCAATTTTTGAGGGGAACTGGTTAGTCCACCGATTTTTGTGTTGATTAGTATAATCGGTGTCACGCTAGAATTTTTTTTTCTACATTCCGGGAGCACAAATTAAAAAGTTTGTCCAAAAAGGTACCTTCAAATTGACCTATTTGCAGTCATGCGTGTGAGACTTTTTTTTGTGTCCTGTGATCTGATAGACGTGCACCCAATTTCATGTCCATCTGTGAAACTGGTGTCCGGGTTTTTTTTTCCCGACCTTTCCGGTGGGGGGGGGTCCTAATGAATGAATTAGCCCCAAAGGTCTGCTTAAAACCAAATAGGCCAACTTGCTGCGTCTTTTCAGGCGTGTTGTTGATGCGAGTTGTCTTGTGGCTGGATAAACGTTTGTTTTGACAGGGCTGGCGGGTCCAGGGGGTCCGTGGGGGCCCACCGTGTCCTTGACAAGATGAATGTGATGATCCAGAGGTTCCACTGGAGACGCTTACCACACCTATTTGGCACCCGGAGGTCCACTCGGAGTCTACATACCCGCTCACGCGCACGCTGATGCACTTTGTCACCATGACAGCACACGGCAGGCTTCCACTCAGAGGGAAAAGCACAAAAAGAGCCAGAGAGGAGGTGAAGAAGCTAGAGCCCACCTTGAGCTCCAACGCTGATGTTTCGCGCGACCTGAAAGACTTCTTTTTACCCCCCAAAAATGCAGTGGTTTTGGATTTGTTCAGCGTTTTTAGGGGCGTATCATATAACCGATTTATTGTATTAAAAAAAAATCAAATAAGGTAAAACAAACAAAAACATTTGTTTATTTCATTAATTATTTTGTGAATTAATTACAATTTAATTGAATACATTCTAATCTTTCGAATGGAATTATATTATTAATTCCATATAATTCCAATCATACATGGAACAAAAAATGTTGGTCAATGTGGACAATTGTTTTTGTATTGTATCAATTATTAACATATCAAAGCATTGTGAATTTTTAATTTGTAACCTGAACATTTTGACATGAAATACAACAACAGCTTCAAATGTTTTAATTTCATTTCTTACATAATTGGCCAATTCTAAATAAAGTGTGAATTATGTTAAAAGCCAGAACATTGTCGCTGTCCGGCAGAAACCTCGCATGTCCAAATATGCTCAAATTCTCTTTTGTTTCCCCACAAATCGATTCTAATGGTCCAGCCCTACTTTCTCTGTAATTCTTACGCAATTTTAAAGCAGTGAAAATAGCAAATCCACACAAAAATTGTTACATGGCTGCTCTTGAAGGCAACTTATGTTTCAGAATCGTTGGCACTTCTACTTCCGTTTCCTCGTTCTGCGGAAGCTGTGTGGCGTAGTTGTCGCATCTATTTAACATCTGGGTGTTTATTTGTTGACGATAACGAGTGAAAATAGAAATGTTTGCGCGATTCCCGAGATGCTTCGTTGCAGAAGGACACTCATGTGTCACGGAGGTAATTAAGTCGCCGTTCCATATTAGCATCCACTTAATAGACGGTTATTTGGATCATTGTTTTATTTTTTGCATCACTCATGGCAGCAAACCTTTGAAAAAGCGTTAGTGAAGTTGGGCAGATGTTTGCTTTTGTGAGTTTTTAAAGGTTTTTTTTTCCACAGCGAGGGGAATCACGTGATCGCGGACTTTGAAGTATGTACTCTGCTGCCTCGGCTTTGTGGTTGTTTTATCTTCATCAATCCCAGCATTAAATTAGTAATTGAATGTATTTTTTCGGTAGTATAACGTGGATGTGAGCGTGCAATAGCAATATTAGGTAGAATGCAACTTGAACCAAGCGGTCCCTGGGAACTCAAACGAAAACGTTTTTTTTTTTTTTTACTTCCTGTAAAATTGTCATTTTGACAGGATGAGGACTCCGCCCGACAGCGACGATATGTAAAATGTAAAAACGTTGGTGAAATAATTTGAAATGTTCTTTATTTCATAAAGCAAACCACTTGCAATTAAATCAGTTTACTTAAAAAAAAATCTGTGTGAATTATTCAATTAATAAAATATTTTTATACCTAAAAAAATAGTCATACATTGAAACAAAACCACAATTGAACTCATTAGCAAAAACACTTTTAAGAATAACAATTAATTTAGCCATTTCTTTGGTTAAGTAATTACATTTAAGTGAATTTGAATAAAGGGACACAAAATATTACTTAATCCTTACAATGAGGAAATTCACGCACACACTTTTGAACCACTCTCTTTTATATTTGTTTTTGCACGGATGACGTCGCTCGGTGATTTTCTAAATTTCACTTTGGCTTGAAATTTAAAGGCCCCGCGCGCCATTCGTGGTGTGAGCGGGGAAAGCCGTGCGCCCCTTCTTTCGCAGGCAGCCAGGCAGGCGCAAGTAATAAAGAAGGCGAATCAATAGGGCATGCGATGGCGCCGCCATTCATCACGCCGCCCGGCTGACGGCCGTCGTTCATCATGCTCAATGAGGCAGCAAATAGGAAAATGACCATTTGGATCAAACACATCTGCACTCATCCGCCCGCCTGCTTTATTCCCATTAACAGCACCCGTAAAATACGCTTGTTGTTTCCCCCCCCCCCGCCGGCGCATTTTGATTTTGGAAAACTTGTTTTTTTTTTTTGCTCATTGCTCCCCTCCCTTCTCTGCCCTACTACAAGCACTTGGCAACCCACCTCTTACCGGACCAGTTCACATGAGCCCACATGAGCTTTGAAGTCCCACAGTAAACAAAAGAGTCCCGCAGTCGGAGCTCTCTCCAGATGTGTTTTACACTGAACTCACTGTTTGGTGCAATGATCCAAACAGTCAGAACTTGTTCACTGGGGTGAACCAAAGCGTACAGGTGCCAAGCTGCAGGGCAAGAAGTATGCCCAAACCTGCACGGTACCTCTCACATGCGCAACTCCGAAGTGGAAGAGAGTCCAACCCCTCTTGAGAGGACTGGTACCAGAGCCCAAACTGTGTGCGGACTCACACTCACACAGATCATGCTACTTCCCTCCTTGGGCATTTACGTTCCTCCCTAGAGCCAGCAACTGTGGCTGGGGATCAGACCACAGAGGTCTCCGCCTTCTGCCAACACACTAGTCTCTTGGCCGTTGGCTCCTCCCACTGGTGGTGAGCCCAAAAGAAGAGGAGCCAATGTTGCCTCACCTCATTAGTCGCCAGGCACTCACCAACGAGCTCCACCTCTGGCTCCATCAGCGGTTCCGGTTACCCGCACCTGGGAAAACTTTTTCTGAGCTGGACCGGCTTCGGCCTTCCTGTGTGAAGTTTGCATTTCCTCCCCTTGCCTGTGTGGGTTTCCTCCGGGTACTCCGGTTTCCTCCCACATTCCAAAAACATGCATGGCAGGTAGATTGGACACTCTAAATTGCCCCCAGGTATGAGTGTGAGCGCGGATGGTTGTTCGTCTCTGTGTGCCCTGCGATTGGCTGGCAACCAGTTCAGCGTGTCCCCCGCCTACCGCCCGAAGATAGCTGGGATCAACTCCAGCACCCCCCTGCGACCCCTGTGAGGAGAAGCGGTGCAGATAATGGATGGATACTTTGTCCAGTCCCTTACCTAGGACATGTTTACCATGGGTGAACCTTGCCAAGGTGCTCCTTGGGTCACACAAACCTCTCCACCAGATTAAGGTGATGGCTCAAGGAAAATACTGAGTTGTTGGTTTGAAACCTTAAACTAGGAAAAGGAGCTAAGTCTCATACTGACGCATGTCCCTCAGCCTTACGGCATAAATCTTGGCGCTGAGCCCTTAACTGTAAGCCTTCGTATTGTTCCCGCCTTCGCTCCATAAATTCCCGCCAGCCGGGATGCAAATGCGCAGCTCTCTTGTAGTGTTAGCGTAATGCTGCGTGAAATGGTGCCGTCGTTAGTGCTCATTGGCCGTGGGCATTATGGCCGTCTTCTGTGGCGTTGCGGTGGAGTTACGAGCTTTCGCTCGAAGCATTTTTGGGCTTTGTGTCGACGTGATCGTGGTGAAATCTCTTCAAACTTCAGCTCTGCCGTGTGGAATGAAGTCGTCACAGCCCTGGCGAACCGTCGCCACGCTCGGGCAGGCGCCTTCATTCAACACTGGGCTTGTTTCCACGTGGCCGCCACCATTGCCGTGGATTAAACAAATCACCCGCCGAGGGGGGATCCGTAAGCGCTAACGGGTCACTGGACAGACACTTACAAATGTGTGTTGTAATGGGGGCAGAGTCATGGTGGGGGGTTGCAGGGATTGGTGTCCACACATGACCTTTCTTTGGTGGCTCTCAACCTCTGTTTTCAGATCCCGACAAGGGGCATGCGGAGAAAAACTCAGCGCAGTTGCCCCCACCCCATTGACACTTAAAAATAATTTCCAACAGAGAAATTCAACACACACTCACAACATGCTTAATTATTTTGATCATCACAAGTTTGATTTCCGCAAATATTGCTTGCAAATACAAAAACTTTTCATTCCTTGTTTTTACCAACTTTTTTTCTTATGTTTTGTTTGGTCCATTTTCTGACAATGTGGTCCTTTCATTTATCATTTTTTCTTTCATTTTAATTTTTTGGGGGTTCATTTCAATTAACATTTTTTGGGGTCTTTTTGCCCCTTTTAAAACGTTTTTTTTTTTAATATTAATTTTGATCCCTTATTTTCTATCTTTTTTTGAGGGTTTCAAAACGCTTCTTTAAAATGATTGTGTCAAGTTGTGGTGACATGCAGGTCGAGGAAGAGGACCCAAAACGCAGGGAAGTGAGGCGGGGGTAACTTAAATGGTATTTAATTTACGAAAACAAAAGGCAAACAAGGAACTCGGGAAAAACTAAAACATAAATAGGTGCAAAACAACAGTGACGAACAAAACAGCGACTTGACTTGACTAAACTTGACTGGATTGGGGAAGACATGACCATGAAGCATCTGACACGGAAAGAGACAAGACCAATGCACAGACAAGATCTGAAAGAAAACAGGCAACTAAATCCAAACAAATTGACAGACAACGAGGAGCACCTGGAAAAGACGCAGAGGGTTGGAAGGACCTGATTGGTTAACACAAGGGCTTGGGTAAACCAACACAGGTGGACACAATAAACATGACGAGACAGAAGACACAGGAACTCAAGGTAAAACATGACACTAAAGTCAAAAACCTAAATATACAAACAGACATGACAGGTTGTCTCTTTTTTGGAAGCTTTTGTTATTTTTTAATATTTTTGTGATTTGGGTTTTTAAATAAAATGGTTGCCTTTTAAAATGTGTGTATACATGACGTGTGTGCATGTGTGTTATATGCACGTGCATTTGTGGGGCTGTCTTGGGTTGAAAGCATTCTCTCCTCAGTGTTCCAGGGAGAGGTTAACACACACACACACACACACACACACACACACTTCCTCCTCAGGTGAGTATGAATAATGCATTCCGCTTTTTCCCCATGACAGACCAACCCCCCCCCCACACACAACGCCCCCCCCAATCTTCCTCTTCACACTCTGACAGCATGTCTTCTAATCAAAAACGACACATCCCAATGTCCAGACGGAGGCGGACAACGCGCACGTGCAAACACATCAAAAAGTCGCATTTCCTCCGGGGGGGGCGGGGGAAACTCCCTGGAGAAGATGGCGTCTGGGTGAATTTAGAATAATTTATTAGCTCCCAAGTTTAGCTTGACAGTTAACGCTGGGCTATTTGTCTGCCGAATGGAGGGAGGCGACCAATCAAACAGCTTTGAGTGCTAAATAAATGTGTCAAGGTCCCCCGCCCTCGCCCCAATCCTCAAAGTCAGTCAATGGGTTTTGAAAGGGCTTGGATTTTTTATTATTTTTTTTTGGTCGCTATTGGACAGGGTGTGTAGACTTTTGCTATTAACTGTATGGCAGCGAGTATTGTTCGATGCTTGGTTTGCATCAAATCAAACTTTGTAGAGCTTTTCCAACATCAACATGCAACTCAATGTGATTCACATTATAAAAAAACAAAGCAAAAATCACTTTCGTTTCAAGGTTTACAATTAGTGTAAAATCAGTGCTAAATCTGAGGAGCCTTAACATCAAACATCTCAGCCCTCGAGACTGACTGTAAACTCATTGAATGCAAAAAAAAAAAAGTTGTGAATAGGGCAGGCCTAGGTTGCAATAGATGCAAGGCCAGTAAACAGAAAAGCAGTTGGGAAGCTACCTTATAGGAGGGATTTGACTGTAAGCCATCCTTAGTCAACTTTTTAACTTGAGAAGAATTAAGAACAATAATAATACGAATACAAAAAAATAAAACAGTAAAATAGATTGAATTAAGAACACAGAGAGAAAGAAGGCACTGTGCCAGCAGCCATTTTGGATTGTAAAAAAAGTATCTCGGCCAATGTCTGGCGTCAATCAATTTCAAGCCAGTGCTTTTGGATGCACGCCTTCCATCACGTCCTCCGCCAGCCTAATTAGTATGCATTAGCAATTAGCGCACCTAATAGGACGCATGTTGATTGCATCTCGGCCACAAGACGACCACCATCACCACAAGGCAAGGAAAATGCCAATGTGGCCGCTCAAATGCAACTTCATTTTTGGAGGAGCATTTTTTTTAAAATTCTGGTTGGAAAAAAAAAAAAAAGAATGGAACTTCATACATAGATGTCGGTGATTTTTTTGAAAAAGGAAACAAGAATTTTTGTAGTGTTAAATTAAAAAAGAAAAATGCTTGTTTTCACCTCAAGAATGAACTTCTAAAAACAGATAGACCATACACCTCAAGAATGAACTTCTAAAAACAGATAGACCATAATTGGACCTGCTTATGAAAGACTGAAATGATTTTTCATTACAAAATGACAGTTCTAAAAAAGGCCACTTAAGATTACATATATCAAAATGCTTGTTCTAAAAAATACTTTATTTTTGTAAAATTATTTTTTTCTTTGTATATATATATATATATATATATATATATATATATATATATATATAATCTCCATCACATGCTTGTGAATTTAGTTGTATGTTGTGCTTGTATGCGCTGCTGCTCTGTGTTTTTTAAAGTAGTAGTTCTTCGAAAGTTTATATCTAGCATTATCATATCAATGCTAATTTCCAAGAGCCTGTCTATGATGTTTGCCATTATGTGCTAGCATTGAGCTAGTAGACTTTAGCTAGTATTAGTATTAGTTAGTATTAATATAATGCTGTGGGTGGTTGTGTGGCGGCCACTGTTTTCAAGGATCAACGGAGTTTTTAATGGACTCGGTGAGATTGTTAACAGGATTATCAAGGGATTAGGATAGAATGATATGATCTGGGGGTGTAATCCTCCGCGTGTGTTTGGCCACATATGCGTGCCCTTTTCACATGCTAACTAGCGTGACAATTGTCCCGACGGGGAGTCCATCCGCTTAATCCCTTCGCCATTGAAAAAGAAAAATGCCCTCACTTTCCATTTAGGCTGTCTGAGTGACAAAAGAAGCGTTTAACTCCCCAACTGAGACACACGCCTTTCCACCACTGGTTTAAAAATAAAAAAACAAAAGCATAGGTTAATTGAAGGTCACGATGTTGGCGTGCAAAGATTTTTAGAAAGGCAATTAGCATTCAGATGAGCGGCTGCGAACACACACACACACACACACACGCACACACACAAATACATACTGTATATAGATGAATTATGCATACAAACTATCAATGGTGTATAAAATATGTGTCAATGCGGATCTAAAATGGCTCAGAATGAATTGACTCATGAAAATGCAGAATGTGAGATTTGAAATTGGAATGGTTTGAAAATGTGAAGAAAGGACATCAATATGTACAATTTCTTCATTTGTCAATTTTATTGTGGAAAAATTAAGTACGGGAAATAGTTTTTGTTGAATTTACACAATTTTATGATGTCAAGCGGTTGGCCAAAACGACCAATTTAAAATCCAGATGATTTTATTTTGTACAATCACTTGATGACATAAAATGGAGTAAATCTGGAATTTCTATTTTGCGAACTTGATGTTTTAAATAGTTTCCCAAGACGTACACCATCTTTCAGTTTCAGTTTTCATTTCATTGTGAACATTTGAAAATGTCCGGAATTCCTGCAAGTTTGAGCTGAACAATTTCAAGTTGGTCTGGTTTGAAATGTGGAAGGAGGAGGTAGTTATGTTTGAAAATATGTCTTGATTTGGTACATTTTAATGAATTTATTATAATTATATATTATATTACATTATGGTTTTTATTATAATATAATAATAAATTTATTGGGGAATTTGGTAAATGAGTGGAATATTTTTAATATGGAATTGTTTGAAACGTGAGAAACTGAGAAATGTGGAAGGAGGTGGTAAATCTGTAAAACATTTCAAAAGTTTATTCTGACCCCACAGGGCTGTAATAGTTTGGGAAGTTTCATTACAGTTAGTCTTCCTTTCAGTTTGACCTTTGTTTTTAAATTTGTTGAATTTGAATAAATTTTTAAAGCACTTTTGAGTTTTTCAAAACATTTGATAATACTTCATTTTACTTTCTTTTTTTGTATTTTTTCTTTTTAGCCACTCCCCAACCACCAAACAAAAGGTAACTAAGTAATGTGTAATACGTTAGCTCCAATTACCAACAAACTGTTTGGACCTTCCTTCTTGTGTACAGATACAATACCGGAAGAAAAAAATAAATAAAAATTAGAACTAGAACCCAACAGCGGACTGAAGATGTACTTTCAGTTCGTTTAAATTTTTTGAAAAGCATTTTTGTATTTGATTTCGTTTTTTTTTAAATTTTTGTTTTGTTATTTTATTTGATTATTTTTCATAACCTTGATTAGCAATGCTATGGGAACATGTTTTTGATGAACCCAACCAGGAGAGTGGAGACTTTTCCAATCCACTGTACGTGTGCTACCATTTCCTTTTTATTTTGAAGACGTCAACACGGCTGACGAGGACATGGAAAATGCGCTTGGAAAGCATCAGCGTGAGTAAACAGCTGTGCTGGGGAATGAGTGCGGAGGTGATGGATGCGGGCAGAGTTGGCGTGACAGACGAGCTAACAGGTGTTAGCCGTGGCCTGGCACCAAGTCAAGCATTTCATTTGATCTGTTGCGTAATATCAGCAGTTTTCCTCTGTACGGCTAAACTAGCATCTGCCATATTTGGGCGTTTAAAAAGACAATATTCTACTTGAGGTAAACTGTAAATGTTTTGACAAATTTCTTGTTTTTTGTCAAACCTTCATGCATATGAGGGGAAAATGTTCCGGACCAAAACCTGTAACGGAATTATTTGCACTGCCAATTTGAAATAATGATCTGCTTTGGAATCAAGGGATAGAATTGAAAACACACCTTTTTAATCTGATACAATGATTAATCGATAATTAAAATATTTGTTAGCTGCAGCACTAGTCGACATTGATGTGAAAACAAGAGACTTGTGTGTTTTCAAGGACATTTACTGCAATGCAATTGTGGACAATTCTAACACCTCAGACTAAATGTCAACAAATGTGTAATGTGGCTGGGATCGAGTTTAATGAAAAAAAAAGGGGGGGGGGGCGAGGAGGCCAGGTTCTACACCTGGGTGAGAGCCTGTTTGAGGTCTCGCAGCAACATGGACGCCATGACACTCTTCTCAGTGTTGATGATTAGCTTGCAGACGCCCGCCTCGTCCTTCAGATCCAGAAGAACCAGAACCAGGACCTCGCTGCTCACCGTACGACCCGCAAACCTGCACCGGGCACAGAGGAACAACACCAAGACGCATGAGTTGAAGACACAAATGTGATGCATTCTGCGCAGAAATTGGGCATGTCAGGTTTCATGTTCTTCGTTGTAGAAGAAGAGGGGGGGAAAAAAGACATTTAGAACGCCAGTGACAAGGAAATGTCACATCTCGACTGATGCCCATGTCATACACGGAATATATTTGAATAAAGTCACAATATTTTAGGTTTTATGGACATCACAAGTCATGATTGCTTCTTATTTGTTCGAGAGAAATGACATTAACTTCATGTCACGATCGATCCTCACCAAAATTTGTGTATATGCATGCCCACTTCATTTTCTGAAAATATTTGAACAAGAGCCCCAATATTTTGGATTTTATAGACCTCATTAGGTCAGTGCCTCCACAGGAAGTCCTCACGAATGTTTTCCGATCCCACTCTGGTGATGCAACCCGTATTTTGGGCTCCAGATGGCGTTGCATGTCGGATTTGACAAGAAAAAAAAAAAGGAAGAGAATCGTGCCATCCAGACTGTCAAAAATAAAAAAAATAAAAAAAAAAAAAGATACATGCCGCATACGGGAAAAAAAATGTTGGACGAGGCACGGCCATGGTAAAGTTGAAACATTATTAGTTGGGCATGTCGTAATTTGAGGACTTCCTGTCTTTACATTGAATAAGGTCTCCAGTCTATGAAGAGGCAACAGCTCTGCAACGTCAATAAAATCCACATACACACACACACGCACGCACAGAAACGCACGTATATACATATGTACAAGTTGCTTGTTTATCACCGCTGTGCTGCTTTGAAATGGAGGTTTACATTAAGTAATTGTGCGCAGCTATGCAGTTTCTTTCCAGCACAGACATGAGAGAGCAGCTCTGGTTAACATGGGGTTGCAAATCGATTCTTTCAGAAACTCTCAGCCTGTCTTGCGTGTGTAATGCGCCAATACACTACTTCGGACCGAATGTGAAATACCACGACTCGCCGCTCTCCTGCGTGTTCGCGTGTGTAATTTAAAGGACGAGGATGGACGGGGACACAGGATGATTATTTTTATGAATAAGGACGAAGTGACAATGACGGAAGGGTGCACGGGCTGCGGACGAACCGGCAAAACAGGTCTTAGTGTCAATCTGTGCAATACTTCATGCCCTATGAGACTTTTTTCAACAAAGTTTCTTATTAAATTGTATCAAATCCTCCTACATTTGAGAACAAGTGACTCTCTTGCTGGACTCAAGGTTCCAAACAGTATTGGATGCATTCTCATGCTTACACATTACTAGTAAATAATCGGGTAAAAAAAAATAGTACGTGGGATTTTAAGTAAAAGAGGAAATATTCAGTCGAAAAACAAAATTGTAAGTGTTCGTTGGCCAGAAGAGGAACAGGAACGGAGCGCGTCTATTATCTTGTTGACTGACAGACAGCTGATGGTGTGAGGGCCCCGCCCCAGCCGCCACTCAAACCCAACTTAAAAACTCATTTTATGGACTGCGGCTGTCTATTGAGTAGGTGGGGTTCCCTTATGGCCCCCATCCGTCGCACTAGGGGAATTCCCAGCTCGTAATTTCAATGGAAATGGTCCCGGCGCACATGGTCCCCCCTATTGAGGGTCCTAACAAGAAGGCTGCGACCCACTGCGAACCCTCACCCTTACGCCTACTGCATCTTGGGGTCTCCCGCCCATCCCTGCCATCTGCCACCATTTACCACGACAAGAACCACAATTTCCCCCCGCCCTTCTTCCCCCCACTTAGGCCTGACAAACAGTCCACAAAGGCAGCCACTTAGGCCCGACTAAGGCCTGTCAAGAGCCCCCCCCCCCCCCAACACGGTGAGGATGGGAGCAGGCGTCCCCCAATTAGCATGGGAGGGGCCGGTGGGGGAAGGGCCGACCGTACACAATGCAACCGTGCCCGGCTACCCAAGTGCCTCCGTCGGTCTCTGGGGAGCGTCTAAATTAGCGTCAACAGACCACAGGGAGTTTATCATCCGCCTGTCGCTTGGCTCCCTCAGCCTTAATTAAAATATTAGCCACTTGTCTTGACGCCTCTTCAGGCCCCGCCGCGCTAAATCGGGCCTCAAATGCATTTGCTGCTGCCACGGTCTTCTCTTTCCTGCTTTCCTTCCTTCCGTCGAGGCATTCATCCACGTGCGCGGCGGGCCCCTCCACTAATGGATTTCGGAAATAAATCTTCCATTTACTGGGCCTGTTAACACCAGCCCGAGGTTGCGTTTATTCCGGCTTTCAGGAGATGCCGCTTCAAGTGTAAATAACATTCCTGAAAATTGGCTAGTTTATTTACTCAACTGCAGATGGAAGTAGGGGCGTGTATTTTTATTTATTTATTATTATTATTATTATTTAGAAGATTCTTTATTATGCTAGCAGTGTTCAGCCAACCAGATCTTTTGTCACTTATTTATTGCTAATATATAACGTAAAACACGACAGATTGGTGAGCGCAAACTAGCATGAGAAAGAGATCATACAAAACGTTCTTGGTTCATGAATAACATTTAACCTTAAAAATAATATTTAACACATTTCAATCTATTATATAATTATGGACAGAAAACAAGAACATTGTGTGTTTGAAGAGCAAAATATTCAACTAAACCAAATCATTCAAATAATTGGCTAATTTATTTACTTAAATGCAGATCGAAGGCGTGGCGTGTACGTTTATTTATTTATTATGATTATTATTATTTTTTTTATTTATTTTTTTTTAGAAGATTCAGGGGTGACCCGATACAACATTTTCCACTTCCGATCCGATATTGATATCGCGACCTTGAGTAATGTCAGATTCCGATATCTCCCGATACAATATGAGCAGGAGTGATACATGCTGTAATTTATTTAGTATGAATCGTTAGAAGAGACTTGATCAACCTTTGTTAACCTCCAAAATACGTTTGTATTTTTTAAAATTCCCGGTGACAAATCTAGCACACGATATTATATGGCGTTTAAATAGCAAAGCTGTGGGCAATTTGTGACGGAAATTAGTAAAGTATTTATTTACACGTTGCGGGCGCAGCACTAGCATGCTAGCTGTCCCGTTCCTCCATGATGACCAGCAGTCCGGATGATTTTGACACATTTCTTTGTAAATCTGATTTAAAATGAATAAGTCCTGAAGTGAATAAGATAAAAAAAAATCACCACCCACTCCCTGATTGTTTAGCTAACATATTTCATGAGCGGCGAGGACTCGGTTGAGCGATCTCTCTACCCCACGTTAAAAATGTAATTCTGAAAAACTAATCCAATTTTTTTTTAATTTCTATTAAATGTACCTGTAATCTGATTGGCTTTTTCTGCAACAGTAACGGAATACAGTTACAGTTTTTTTGTACACTAAATACATAACGTTGGTAGATGTCTTTCCTTAAATATATACAATATTACGATATACGATATATTGTGCGGCCCATATGCAGAAATTTTAATCCTGGCAGCCCACATTGGGATCATGATTAAAATTGGATACATTGCGCGGCCAGATAATAATGGCGAGTCAGGGTGGCCGACCCGGGACCATTTTCAAGCGGTGTCAAGCGGTGCGCTAAACGGGTCATTGGTATTCCTGTGCACTTGCCGCAGTTTGGGGCCTAAACGCCGCGTTAATTGCACCGCAGCAAATAGCAAAGCAGAGCAGAGCTGAGTTGAGCCAAGCAGGCAGATTGGCATCGATCGGCGGGGCCCTCCAATTACCCGCCATTCGCCTCACTTCACAGAGCCCGCACGGGTGCCATCTGCCTCCCCTTCACCCGGGATAAAGCCGGCCTCACCTTTACACCGGGCCCCGGTGAGAGTGTGAGGTGGGGGCGCGCGGGACTTACAGGACTTAACCCGTCACGACGGCACAAGCTGCCCAGGAAAAATGGACGCCATTGTGGAGGCGCTCCAGCCGGACGGACGAGTGTCCTTCAAAAAGGTGGTCAGCCAGGCGGGGGCGGCGGCGGCCAGATGGCTGGCGGATATCAGGCCTGATTACAAGCATCAACCCTCCAAACTTGGCCATGAAGCTGTGTCAAGCCACATGTTTTCATTCGCCACATTTCAACCCTCAAGACAGGCCTGGTCAAACTTTGACGTGCAAAATTCTAATTATTTACAGACGGACCGATATACTTTTTTCATTGGCGTCAACATTTTGAATTAAGACGAACTCCAACACCTAATTTGCTGTAAAAGTCTTTCTGCACGTGTTTATTCTTAATATATTAAACAGCTTTTCACATTTGCAACAAGTTCATTTTTGGTCTTTTTTTTAATCTTTGACATCAGATATCATTGTCAATTTTTTTTAGCAACAAATGAAGGCATTATGTCAGACTTAGAAAGTAAAAAAAATAGACCGCTTCGGTATTCTACAGTCAAAAACCACTGCCAAAAATTTGCTTACCTAACGTAACTGCTTTTAGTTCGAACCAAAACAAAACAGGAACAGTTGACAGAACATTGAAATCAATCAATCAATTCAATCATCATCTAAAGATTACACACTCCAGATCATTTATCAGCACTTGGATTTTCTTGTTTAGCTTGAATTTATTATTTATTTTTTTCCCAAAATGTCAAATTGTCAGCCCGATAGTTGCTCTATCCCTAAAAATATTAATTGTCCTCGCCGTTAGGCAGAAAACAAGATGTCCAAATACGGTCAATTTCATATTTTTTCACAAATCAATACTATTGTATGTTACTACATCATGTGTTAAATGTATGCATTACTAATAGGGACGGACATCGCCCCATTAAAAAACGATTCGAACAGAAAACTGTTTGTTTTAAAGTGGAACGATTTGATTCAGTTCGATTTAATATACTCACATCTTTTCACTCATAACCGATTTTCAACACGTCAATTTTTTTTTTTGTTACACTTCTCATGACTAATCAATTTAAGAAGTGGAAAAATAGCTTGAGACCAAATCTATTAGCGCTCGAGGACTGGAACTGTCTGAGAAGTCTGGTCAAACTCTGCATGTCCCTCACTGCCCGGGAGCCGTATGGCATTACATCGAGTCAAGCTTGAAAGTCTGAATGCTTTTTGGACAACAACATCAGAAAATTGCTTACTTAGATACGGTATTTATACAGGCTTGCTTTGTCAAGAAAACTATTGCTGTAATGCTTCGAGAAGAAGGAACTGGTCAATCCGAAGAGGAGCGCATGCACCATCATTTCCCCCAAATTTTATTTACGGCATTAGAAATTGCTTCAAGACCTCGGGGAAGGGTTTGGAGAAGATAATGTCAAAGAGACTTTGTTACGAGGGGGGGGGAAAAAATGCTGTTTATCTTTGTGTAGCTTTAACATTTTAGAACAGCAATGACAATTCTAAAAAGATATTTGGGATTGATTCACTCATTACTGGTTGACCACAGTCAAAGTGGCTTGTGGGAGGAGAAGAAGAAGAAAAAAAAAAGTGAACAATGGCTCAAGTGGGTGTATTAAGGGTTAAATCCTAATTGACGTGTTTTTCTACACAAAGTGCTGGCGTATTTGGGGGCCGGATAACACTCCATCACATTTGCCTTCTAACGGACTGAAAAATGAAGCGCATTTATTTTATTCCGCTTGTTTAGACACAAACAAGAACAGCATTTTCTACATTTGCTTTCTTGCTTGATTTATTGCCATCCTCCCTCGCAGCAATCAATTTGGGCGCTTGGGCAGGCTTGTGTTCCCCCCTAACACAGACACACACACACACACTACCAGCCAACCAACCGTGCACTATCAACCCACCGCCCCCCCACCCCCTCTACCATAAGAAACACTTGGCCAACGTTTGGAGAAACAGCGCTGCACCCTGCTGATCAATACAAGAACTGCGTCTGTTAAAACTGCAGGGAAGGACATTTGTTTTTGACTTATTATTATACATACATACATATACATACATACAAACGCACACACATACATACACATGCCCATGCGCACACGCACACACATGCGCGCGCACGCACTACTACACCCCTTTTGTGTTTGCCACCATCTCCTTCCTCCACCTTCAGTTTTGGGGAATCACTCACACGTGAGTGGGCGACAACCACCAAGCCGAGGAAGCACAACTCTGTCCAATTATCTCTCAGGTGCGCGCGACAGAGAAGGAAGCTCATTAGCACACCCTATGTACACCAATTACACAGCCATCCATCCTGGGGCATTCCCCCCGGCATGTAAACGCACACCCGCACGCAACATGTCCACCTCATTTCAAAGTACCATGGACCGTTTGGAGAAAGGCGGCTCATGAACACCTGACAGTGCTTCCAAGTACTTCCATTGGTTGGATACACAAAGACAATGGAGCCGATTTTGCCCCTTCGCGACCAAGAACATCAAACATGCAACGATCTTAATGTCTTCTCAGATTGTGCAATAAGATGATCCTTCTGTCTGAGGTGCGCAAAGAGAGGATTTCTCATTTTTGTGAGCTCACGTGAGATCACATGTGATCACCCCAAATTTCTGCTTCAAAGGACTTTGTTTCGAGATGGATGGAATATGCAGGCTACTTTATGGTTATATTATCGGCGCAAACCATACGGTAGGGGACAGTGACAGAACAATGCGGATGCCAAAAATCCATGAGTAATCGCTACGGTTTGGTACGCTACGCTACGGTAAGGTGGTCGCAAAGCACTACTTTAGTCTTTATGAAGTCTCTAATCTCAATTTGAAATAGTTCTTTGACACCGATGCAGCAAAACACTACTTTTGTCTAAATGAAGCTCCTCAAACTCACATCAACATAATTCCTTGGCAACATGATGGCACGAGACGGCGGCAAAGACACGTTTAAGTGCCCCGAGGAGGAACGCTGCTCTCGCCCGCGATCAGCAAGTCAGTATCTGGTTAATGTTCTGCCACTTTCACAATAGCCAGAGTGAGGATTGAGAGTCTATTTGTATGTGTTGCTGCGCCACGTATGTTAACATAGCAGTTGTTTGAGGGGTTACGTTCATTTCTGATTAGCCTACATATGGAATTTCTCATTCTATGTCAGAATTAAGATAATGGACTTTGGTTAGAAACAATGACATGGCTTGGTTGAGCATTTTTAATAGCATGATTCTTGATTCTCGTTTGTGTCAGATTTACACAGAGCGGAGCACTTGACCCGTTTATGACGAGCTGTCCTCCGCCCACTGGCCGCGATCACTGTACCATAACGTCCTGGCCTCGGCCCTCCGGCCTTATTCGGACGGTGTTGAATGAGAATGAGAAGCGGCGCGAAGAAATACTTTTAAAAATATCGCTTAAAATTGGTTCAACTGAGTTTAAAGCATGTGGGTGGGGTAAAATTACTTTGAAAAAATGTAAAAGGTAGTATGTATTTGCTCTTCTGCAAAAATGCTGTGATTGCCACATTTTTATGGGAACAACTCATGTTTTGGCTGACCTGTGTAGATGACTCTCAGAGGAGGCCACTGTGCCCACATTGGCCACTGACAGGATTCGCTCGGCGACGGCTTGGCTGGAGATGTCAGTTGTCGCCATGGCGACGGTTGCCGATGTCTCGTTCATGCCCCGGAGTTTACCTGTCGGCGGGAGAGCACAAAAGTGGGTGTTGTTGGATGCTCTGTTCGTATCTTCTCAGTGTGTTTTAAAGCAGCAGCTGTTTGAATGATTACAATGATTACAACATGTATGGAAATTTCCAATCGACTGTATATGGCTTTTCACTGTACATGCTAAAATGAAGCTTTTTTTTCCTCCATACATTCCTGATTTTCACCAATTGCAGTTGTGTCTGGAACGTTATTGCTTGCGACAAACAACAGTTTACTGTACTGTTGTCTTCAACAGCGTGGTTAACTTGTTTTTACACTGTATGAGAGTTGGTCATCGTATTTGGGCTGTGACCTCACTTTGCTCTTGGCAGAAGTCCTTCTCGGAGAGGCTGCAGGGTGTAAGCAGTTCGCCCACAGCAGGCTGGATGAAAACACTGAAGTGCTCCTCTTTGGTGCTGAGCCGACATAAAAATACACGTCACATGGGCTTCACTTTGCAAACAAATCCAATTGCAAACAACATTATTTTTGGAGGGAGGTTTTGTGGCAGGATAGATTCCTCTGTGTCATGGAGATTTTTTGCTAAGGTTATTGACTGCCGTTTAGCGAGTGGACGCGGTCAAGATTATTGGGAGAATAATTGTTATCGCAGAGAAGCGCTGATCAATTACGGCTGCAGTCTCAAGTGAGAATTCTGGCATATAGTGGGATATGAGAAAAGAATGGAGGGGGGGGACTGGAATTATGTTGAAAGAGTGGGGGGGGGGGGGGTAAATGGTGCGGATAATGGATGGAGGGATACTGAACGATATGGAATAATATTAAATGATGCGGAATGAGAAAGCATGGGCAAATTTTGGTGGGACCAGGAAATCTCTGGCATGTTGAAAATTGTCACCAAATTGAATTGAGTGAGCTCAATATCTTGGAATTTAAAATGGGAACAATTTGAATCTGTTATGTTGAATGTGCCATTCGGAATGAATAGGGAATTTGGGGGAAAATTTAATTTTAGGAACGTGAAAAACAATAGCCTTGCGTAGAGTCACATTTTTGGAATATGTTGAATTTGGAATGTGAATGGGATGAATTATGAAGAAAAAGTACAGTAGACGCATAAATGGCTTCTTCCCTGGCTGCAACCCTCTAGTGAGTTCTGTATGATATTTTTATTTTTTACCACAGCTGGAAGTTAGCCGCTTGCGTGGAGTCATTGAAGTCAACGGCCATGGAAACTGTCACGGAGGCCTCTGGATCCAAGCGCTCTGTGGGGAAGAGAGACAAAAGAGGAATGGGAGAGTTTGCTGTGAGTGACAAGGAGGAGGAGGGTGCCAGCAGAGTGGAACAGACAGGTACAGCTGATGCTAGCATTTGTTAGCTCGTAAGGCAAGGCCACCGGTGTGTGTGTGTGTGAGAAAGAGAGAGAAGCCTGTCCTTCAATCTCACAGCACGTTTCCACAACAACAAGATTGTGATGCATCAGCGTCAAGATGAGGTGCGACACAACCAGTTGATAGAATCAAGACAAAAATATAGGGACCACATTTAAAACCTTTTTCGAGATACTTTTACACCTCGTGCATACTTTAAAAACACATTTGTTACAAGACACTGCTTAAATTATTCCTGAGTGCTGTTCTCACTCTCCATCTCTCCAGAAATGGGAGACCATCGCATACCATCACTATGACTGGCTCACAAGGGTCTATAAAAAAAAAAAAAAAAGATGTAAAGAGTGCTTGCTTCAAGCCGTTTGCCACTCCCAGTTCCATCCATCTATCCATTATCTGTAATCTTTCTCCTCACAAGGGTCACGGGGGTTGCTGAGGCCTATCCCAGCTATCTTCGGGGGTCACCCTGAACTGGTTGCCAGCCAATCACAGTTGTTTGTTTCAAATTGATTGTAAAAGTGACACATTTTAAAAAAAAAAAAGGGGGAGGGCATAGGGGAATTAACATAGTAGTAAGGCTGTAAGACTAAAGAAAATAAAATAAAGTTTGGGAAGATGTAAGTATTAAATGGACTTTTTGGCACCTCCGAATTTCCAGTTGGAAAGCAGTGGCTTAAGTACAAAAACACTACAAGCCTCCAAACTTGAAGCTAATAATCATCTACCCCGCCCCCAATCAACACAGAAGCAGCAAGTAAAGATTTGACTGCGTGAATGCCTCCTTTTCTCCCTGCTGGTGTCTGCCTATCGATTCCAATCACCTGCCGTTTGGCCACACCACTTCCTCTGACGACCGATCAATGCGCCGCAATCGGCCGCTCGGCACGCACGGGTGCGAGAATTGGCGGGAGCCACGGCGTCATGCGACAGAATGAGCGTGGGGTTGTGATCAATGCTAACTAGCGGGAATTAGCTCTGGCCGCAATGATGGACTTGGATGTATCAGGACTATCTCAGTGTTTATTTATTTTTTTCCTGACACTACGGTAGGACTTTGACTTATGATTTTAAATTGTTCTGTGACAAAGCGTGTAACTCAATTTGCTGGAATATCAAATACATTTTCCCCATTGAATGAACTGTGAGCGACATCAGGAGCTGGAGTCCGGTTGGCTGGTCAGTCTGCTCGTGAGCGTCTGGGTGTTTGTTGTGATCTATATCAGCTCCTTGTGAATGTTGGAATTTAATAGTTGTCCTGTTCAATATATGTCGAAAAGTGCATTGACAGCTGTGGCTCTCCTTGACCACATGCCGGGGTATTATCGTACCTTCGTTGCATCCACCCCACTTCACTCGAGTGGTGATGCATCTGTAGCTGCATTATGTGTTAGCAATAAACCGCTATTGTTCTTACGCTATGGTAAAGTGTTTTCGTAGGCAATATTTAATTCTTTCAGGTTTTATATATCCGTTTTTATCTGTTGTTGCTCCCTGCGTTCTTAAGTTTGACAGTTGATAAGTGCTGTAAGATTTATGCAAATTTCTGTTAATCTATCTGACTTGTATGTTAGCATTAAACTAGGAGTACTTCCTTCCACTCCTTTCATTTAAAAACACAATGTGTGATTCCCTTTAGTTTAATGTTCGTCTCGCTGCAAACTACAACTGGGTGACAAGCCGCTAAAAGCAAGTGTGCCTGGCATCTTGTTTGGAGGCGTGCCAGAGAGAGCAGCTTTTCATAAAAGCATGTTTCAATAAGCTTAAACGAGTTTAAAGTATGTGGGAGGGGTACAACTACTTTACAACTGTTTTTATATATGGTCTCGCAATCGTGCCGATTTTCATCTCTGTGATGACGGAACTCACCGATGGTGTTAAAACAGTGAATCTTGAGGCTGGCAGGACTACGCTCTCCGACGTGAATCTCCTCTAGGGGGCGCTCACAGCAGTTGGTCAACGTGACCTGCACGGACACCATGCTGGGCCCGAACAAGCAGGGCTGCCGGGGGAAGAGGTACTTTGCAGACAGGCCCTTACCACTCATGTGGTGAAGCAACTCGTAGCTTTTCACCGGCCCGAAAGATGGACTCGTCACCTGAAAAGATTAAAATGAGAGGACATAACATCATTTCAAAACAAAACAAACAAAAAAAAAAGCACTGCTTCAGATTAGAGTAGCGCCCCTCAGGAAAAGCTCTATTAACTAGCAGAGGCCCAATTAAGAAATGCCCTCAGTGGCAGAGGGAAATGGACTAGATGTTCACTTGAATGAAATCCTAATGAATAGAAAGACGAGAGCTCACAAAGGCACTATTCGGAGGCTGCTTTTTTCCTTTCAAAAAGGAGCTTTTTCCCTTTCAGTCGCAGTAAATTACATTAAGCGGAGGGTAAAAACAGCGAGCTCTGACGCTTTGTGGAAAGCCGGCACTCTCAACTTCCCAGGTCTTCACTTGGCCTCTTGATTACTTTAAGAGCACAGTTGACGTCAAATATGTGAATACATCTCTTTTTTTCGCCCTCGCCCATCACTCAGTCCGGGATTTTTTTTTATGATAGACATAGTCCACATAATTTTATGCTCATTGGCGAATCTGGTGGTGGGGGCTGATTTCATTCATTATTTTGTTAGTATTTTAAGGGCATTAATGAGCAAATTTGCATAAGAAGACCACCAACGCAAAATGAACGAGTTCCTGTTTAATTTTTCTGACATGGGTCCAAGTTATTTTTTTGCTGGGCCCCATTATGATAGAAATGGCCATCCAACTTTGTGTTCATCAGGAAAATCTGTGCCGGGGGATTTTTTTTCCTCCCTTTGTACAGCGTACAAATGAGTGTACTCGCCAAAAACTCAAACTGATGTAGCGACAGAAAAGGACCGTAAGTTGCCGCTACAATATACTAATTTTGGGGATGAGTAGGAGAGACTTGTGTGTGTCCCATTAGGATGGGAATGCCCACTCAATTTCGTGTTGATAAGTAATACTGCTCTCTGGGGTTGATTTGGTCCCTAATTTTCAAGGGCACATTAATGAGTGACTTTGCACAAAAAAAAAAAAAAAAAAGAGAAAATAACCAACCACTCTTTAAACTGGTTAATATTTCTTAACTTCCTAGGCAGGCGCAATTTTCAAATTTGTATTTATTTATTTTACTAAAAAAGTAAACATCTCCATGGAGCCAGCAAGGCAGGCCAAGAAAAAAAAAAAAAAAATCTGCGTTGGTGAACAGTAGCAGTAGTCAATGTTTTCACACTAAACATTCACATATGTCAGCCATGTGTGTATATATGAATATGAGTACTTCATAACACAACAGACAAGTGCAAGAGTATGGATGAGTTTCTTTTTTTTTTTTTAGCATGAACAGAAAAATAAACAAGCAACTCATGAGGCTAATTGAATATGGCAGCACAGAAACGTTCATGCAATGTCAATAGGTTTCGTACACCAAACCTAAAAACTAATAAAACTGATATAACACTTTGTGGACCAGTTGAGTGGTTAACACAAAAATATGAGATGGCAGTTTGGTACTAAATCACCTGTGACACGATATCAAGGTTTCAGCAATTGAAATCTGTATAATGTATTTAAAAACTAAGCTCCAAATTCAAATCCACAGGGTCTTAAGTGATAATTAAGACAATCCATTTCTATTCACTGAAAACTTCACAGACACCACCAGGAGTCCTTGACGCCATTCCAATAACAATCTCCTCAATATGCTGTAAAAGGAGACCAAGCAAACATTAGTTAGCGTGGGCGACTATCACGCTGGCAAATTTATCGGAGCACTTTCAGACGTGTCGGTGTCAATAAAGCTGGCCGTAATGTTGGCCGGAGATTTAGCAGCTTGGCTCAAGGTCCCTCGGCACGCGCCTCGTTCGAGCTGCCTTCCGGGAGTCCGGACAGCTTTCGCAGGGCTTATTATCACCCATTTGACACAGTGGACAGTTAACGTCTGACAGCAGTGCCAACGTGAGCTCTTGTCCTCTTCCACAGGCCATAACACCTCAAGTGTAAATAAAGGCAACAAGAGGGATGTAACCTTGACTCCCTTGTCAGCCGTGTCTAAGCCCCCCCCCCCCCTATCCTCTCTCCCCCTCGTCACCGTCATCGTCCTCTTGGCGGACAGCATGAAAGGGAGGTGACAACGAGGGAACACGTTGATTGAGAGGCTCCATTATGCGTCAACTTAAAGGAAGGCAACGTGATGGATGACGCCCGCCGCCAGTCACCTTCAGAGCGGCGGCCGGCGAGGATGCGCTTCCGATGCCTCCGTGGCAAATGACCTGAAAATCCCGCTGACATATCCGAAAGGGTTGACGGGAGCCGGGCGTAGCCTCGCGCGCATGACGGCCCATTTACAAGAAAAGGATGCCGGTGGGGAGATTTATATTGAAAATCCATTTCTGGTTTCAGGTTGTTGGAGGAGGGGGGGGTGTTGGGCAGTAAGCAGCTCGTCTTGCCCTCAGGCAGGAACTTTAAGGTCTAATTGTCCCCTTCAGTGTGTGGAGATGACAATTAATGGAGGGAAGGCGCAAAGACCTTGATGGCAAATTGAATTAAATAAATGTTTGCCACAGCCTAGCGCACCTACTCGCTCATGTGAGTTGGAGTCTCGCTGCGAGGTTACTTCATTTATGCCAATTTATCAGCAAATGAGCTACTCTTAAACCATTAATTACCAAGACTGCGAGTGGCACACGTTAGCACTGATAGACGGAGAACACAAAGTGACACTGTATGCCCTTCATTGAGTCATGTCAAACTATTTGATGGATCCCACCGTACAAACGCTGATGCACGAATGTGCATGTTTAGAAAAACAATGCAATTGACAAGGAGCCCCCATTTCGAAATAATCAAATTACTCAATCATTACAATTTTCATCTAAATCTGGTGTCTCGCAAGCACTGGTAACTGCCCGTCATGGAGAGGTATCGTTCAGTATTCATGGGATGGCAACAAATTAATGGACACACAACCCCGTCGGAAGTCATGCCACACCACAACAACAATTAAATTCTTCTACGTTGACAATTCAATTTGTGTTTTAAAACAGGGAGCTCCTTTCCAATCACCTTGTTTATTAGTGTGACACTAAACAATATATTCGTACATTATTGGATAAGAATCATTAGCTAGCGGCCAAGCCAACAGAGTGAGCGAGCGGCCAACTGCAACCGTGGCTCAATGGATTGTAAAACGTCTTTTTGTTTCTCGTAAACATCTTGATAACACTTGTTTGATAGCAGCCCAGTTGAAGACGACCATGACCGTGACTTCTTCATGATCCTTCTGCAAAATTACACACCCAAAGTTGCATTGCATGTAATCCTACAAATCGCTTAATAAATGGTGCAACGATGATCTGCATCATTAGCTCAACCATCACAGGATTGCGAGTATTGCACTACTGATCACTTTATCGGCGCTCTTATGACTGACCAAATTGTTGCACAGCTGTCATTGGGGTGCTATTACTGCACCAAAAAAAAACAACTTCTACGGAAAGACTTTCTGTACTTATATGTCACGTCGTTGTTTATCGCAGTCTCCTGTTACTGTAATACTAGTGGCGCTCATACTGCCGAGACAAATTCCTTGTGTTTGGCATACTTGGCCAACAAAATGATTCTGTGAGTGTTAAAATACCTCCTTCGGTCCATGCTTTTTTTAAAAACTCCTCTTATAAGAAAAACGAGGCTGTGAGAGGCGAGACAGTTTTGAAAGGAATTCCATAATAAACAATGACAATTATTAAATTAATTGTCGACTAAATCGCATAACCTTGGTACCACCATATGCTTCTGAAAAACAAGCTAAAAAGAAATGATGGAAGACGCAAACATTTCTCAAAGTCAGCTGACAAGCTATTTCCAGTTTTTTCCGCCCATCCTTGGCGAGAGGCAATCGGCACCGTTTGAGTGGCGGCGAGAGGTTTGCTCACAGAGTTCAGGTCTAATTTCGAGTCAGCAGGAGGACTGGGGCTACCCGTGCCGGGTGGTGGGGGGCAGGGTGGCCTGATGGACACCAAATGAACAAATTATGATGGCCCTCTTCTAGGCGTGATGGGGTCAAATGCCACTGACAGTTCAATTTCCCTCCCACTAGCCGCCCGGGCCGACTAATTATGAATGAGACATGATCAGGATGAGGTCTGCGGCTACGCTTGGGATTTAGGGAGGCATCGGTGAGAGTTCCTAATGTCAAAATGTTATTAGAGGGGAGTCGGGGAACACGAGAGAGTGGGGGAGGGTGGCGCGGGTCAAAGACAGTGACCAAGGTTAATCTAAATGCCTTTGATAACCATGCAGTAATTCTCTAAAAGGGCCCGAGCGCTCAGCTGAGACTCGCACGTCGCCTCCGTGGGCAGATTGAGCAGAAATAGAAACGACACCGGGGCCAGACTGTGTGTGCGCGCATATAAAAAGGTGAACTTATTTATCCCGCCGCACATATCATGTATTTATGCAGGGAATTGGCTCTAAATCAGCTGTTAGAATCTGCATTTCTGTCGGTCGGCCTTCACCCGCTCCGCAGGCCGAAAGCGACTGTCAATCATGCTGAGTGGCGGACGGGCGGGCATGGAAAGTCAGAGGGCTGAGAGTCACCCAGCGAGCTGAGGAAGGCGGCATGTTCGGCCGGCCACATCATTAAAGCATAAACTTCGTCTTCACATCACAGACAAACAGGAAAGTCAACAATGCCGTGTTCATCACAAAGTGTACTTGCCATTTCGTTACACTACAGCTTTAGTCAACACTCAAGTAGCCATAGATTTATTAAAAAAAATAAATAAAATAAAAACTATGCTTCGAAAGGGAACTTTCCATTGGAATTAATAGGGAATCAATAGGAATTCACCAGGAACTTATCAAGTTGAAGGATGAATCCTACTAAGAAAATTAGAGGACAGAAAAGCCTACACGCCCCTTAAAAATTTGTTTAATATACAGTAATCCCTCCTTTATTGCTGTTAATTGGAACCAGAAAACCCCCACCAGAGGCAAAAAACTGCCAACTAGAGATTGACTATTTTTTCCTTAAATGTGTAATTTAGATTTGGGGGTGGATTTATGCTTCTATATGCCGTTGCGACCCCCCGAGATGGTTCCCAACCTTTTAAATACTTACACACCAAATTTAACTTTAAAAATGGTAAATGAAAACTCAAGTGCGATCATTCAGTCTGGAGTACACACTGATCCTTAGGGACAATATCACAAAATTTCATGCATCAAAAGTACTCAATTAACACATCCAGGCAACTGTAAATGAAAACCGCTTTTTCTTTCGGAGGCAGATGGTTTGCCGATGTGTCGAACCACCACAGTGTAGCGCCTACTCCTGGCAAGGATGACTTACTCAATGCCAGGGTTTTTCTTTTTCGTCTTACGCATCGTGGCTGGTATCCATAGCCTTCACGAATACCCAATACATTGACAAATAGGTTGGTATCGGCTTGATACTGATATCTGGTATCCGTACGTACGTATTGTCATATCAACTGGACACTTTTTTTTTTAGTTAGTTTTTTTACATTTTGGTTTGACGGTGTGCCTTGGCTCAATAGATCTTGGGAAAGCCTGTGTTCGAGAAAGGCTCTGAGGTAGAAAATACACACAGCTGACGGCGGGGAAAAAGGAAAAATGATCTGGACATTTTCCACCCTCGTGGGAGCAGCAGACGGGATACAAAGTACACACGGCGGCCGAGAGACAGCAGGAAAGGTCGACCATCAGATATACACAAGAAGGACACGTGGGGGGGAAAAGCAACGGAGAAATGGAAGGCAACGGATGGCGTGCGGCACGGGAGAAAGGCCCGGCAAGAGAAATAGAGTTCAAGGGTGCAGGCGAGACAGGCGGTGCGATGGAGGAATCCTGACGGGCCATAAATAGAAGGCGTCAGAAAAGGTCAACACGTCGGCGTCGGGAGCACAAACGTTCCGCAGGGAAGGAGAAGCTCATTTCACCGCCTCAGCTGCGAACAATAGACTCTCAGCACACCTTGATGGAGGAAGAGTTGCCTGACACTTTTTATAATGCGCCAACACACACACAAACACATGCACATAAATCAGGGGTGTCAAAGGTATGGCCCGCGGGCCAGATAAAATCCGCAAAACGGGATTAATCCAGCCTGCAAGAAGATTTGGTAAAGTATAGAAATATGAATAGCCTGATTGAATAAATAGCCGCCCTCAAATTTGCCCAACTGGCCGATATTGCACACAAGTAACTACATTTTATACACTTCACTTTTCCCATAGCATTTAGTATGCATGAACAAGCGAAACAGTAAATCTGTGAGTGTTTCATTCCGTTTGTGTTTCACTTGACATTTACAAATAATGCTCAAGTGAGCAAAGTAAGATGATGGCTGGGGCTATTTAACACACAACCTTAGGTCACTGTTTGTTTAGGAGGGAAAAAAAAAAAATAAAAAAATAATAAATAAATAATTAATAATCAAGTCACGCGACTTGCCTGTCATTTTTAGACAGGTAAGTCACGCCCTCATAAAACAGCTGATAAAGACGAGTCACACGGCACCATCATGTGACACTCTGAAGAAGGCGAAAGACTCGTCGAAACATGTCAGGTAAAAAGATTAACCTAAAACGAAATTGTCTGCTCTAAATGAATCAGTCAAAATATAAATAATAAGAAGAAGACAAAATGAACTTAATACAAATACATATACATACACACACACACGCACGCACGCACCCCCCCACACTCACCGGCATGGTGGCAGCAGAGATGGCAGAGAGCGAAAGGCCTTCCAGGTCGGACAGCAAACTGGAGGAGAGGACCGAGGACTTGGTTGTGGTTGTGGGTGCGGGCAAAACTGACAAACAAAACCACATGATATACAGTCACACAACACTACCAGGTTTTGTGGGAAATCACACATTTTGGGGTATCCCCTTTGTTGGCAGACTGGCTCAGTATCTCCATTTTGTTTTGACCATTCCAACACTGAAAAGAAACGGCTTGAAGGATATTATGACAATAATAAAGGGCTAAACCCGGAGATTTGAGCCGCTTAACATTAGCACATTTACTCTAACTTGGGGCATATTTGATTTGATCTGCAGGCTTTTTACCAGCAATTGAAGTTTGCAAAAAAAAAGTAAAATAAAAATAAGACATTTAAAAAAAAAAATCTATATATATATATATATATATATATATCTATATATATAGACATATATATAAATAAAACTCACAGTCATCGAGATCCAGCAAAGACACTTCCTTTTTGGGCGTGTTTTCCATCTACAAAAGAGTAAATACAGTCAGGTTGGCTAAGTTAGCGTAGAAAGCTAGTAGAAAAAGAAATTATTTTATGCTAAAAGCACAACTATAAAACTTTACCTGAGGTTTGGACTTGGCGCTGTTTTTCCTTTTTTGCTTTGTGGCAGAAACCGAGTCCGAGTCCGAAACAGACTCTGACGAGGAGCTTTCGGCCGACGAGCTGCTATCTTCCGGCATGGGTTTGTCACTACTTTGATCAGAGTCGCTGGAAGACGAATGAAGAGCGTTTCATGTTACCATAAATTCGGGTTATTTCAACATTTACATCGTCCTAATTGATCCAGACTGCTGCTATCTTAATGCATCAAATATCTGCTAAACCCGTTTGGAGAAGTAAAACTACCTAAAAATGTATTGAATGCAGATGCCATTCTTCTGTTCTGGCCTTGCAAAAAAAAAAAAAAAGAAAAAAATTAAACTGCTGAAAATATGCATCGATGTGATAAATAAAAGAACTGATTTTCAACACCATGTTAACCAAAGCTGCTCTCTCATGTCTATGCTGTAAACAAACTGCATACGCACATTGCGTATATTACTAGATTAGTGGACCAACCATGACAGCGTTGACATTCAAAAGCGCCGACAATTTATTCCTACATTTAATTATTTGGCGCTGTCACGTCTTCCGCTGGCTGCTTGCATGTCTGCAACGCACATGTACATTTATGGTAATGTGGCTCATCAGTGATATAAAGCAAGGAAAGAAGCATTGTGGGTAATTGAATTTCATGGTTAACCCATGTTAGCAACAGAGTTTGAAAGTCTGTGCATATTTCACAAAATTGCTGAATACGATGTAAAGGCTCCCTTTCTTAGCAGCACAGTGGTGCTAAACGTGCACTAGTGTGCATCTGAAGGAACGCCACATGCGATGTTCTGTTGTGGTACGCTAACATATTGTAGCGTCTATTATGGATTATGACGGCATTAGTCAGCGAATGTTATTAAAAAACAAAACACCGTTTTTGTACACTCGAGGTTGACGTCCTTCGATGGCGACCACACACTGAGTGTTGTGTTTATGACCTGAAACATCTGCGCACTCAAAGTAACACAACATGACCCATTTGCCACAAGACATTAACTGCAACACGCGCCAATAAAACATATCCGTCCTAGGTTAGAATATACCATTTTAAAATCCTAAAAAATGTTTCAGCTACTCTTTAAAGGTTTTTTTGGGGGGGGGAGTGCGGGGGATTCAGGAACATGCCACATTTTGAATGTGTAAGGTTATATTGTGCATACTACAGAAGCAAAACAAAATGTTTTGTAGAAAGGTTAAATAAAGAAAATGAAAGGGGGGCTATAGGTTATGTTGCTCACACGAGGGCCGATTCGTGGGCAGGATTAAAATCATCCTTCGGCCTTTGTTAATCAAACGCTTTTTTAAAGTTTTTTACTCCCCGGCCCAAAAATGGGCATCCAGCCGAGCCGGACTGTTACCCCCCAGCGACGGACTGCCCAGCTCTGAATTTACAGTAAACTTAACTGAGTGACAAACAGCTTGAAGCAAGCATGGGTTGCCTCTCCTTGGAAGAGGTGCTTGAATGAAAATGAGAAGAGGCGCAAAGAAATATTTTTATCAGCAAGTCTCTATAAACAAAATGGACACGGAATGAAGGTATAAAGGAGACCTGAATGAATTAGTCACAAATGTTTGGGTTCAATAGAAAAGCGAGGGAGCGTTGTTTTAAAAAAATCTGGGAGTACCCCGATTCCCACCAGAGTGCGAACGATTAAACCGCGATAAAGCAGGGACCATCGACACAGAATGTGGCAATTTCACGGCTTAGTTGGTCACGACTGAAGCCCCAATAACTCTGACCATCCTAAAAAAATGCCCTCCTCCCACATGAGTCCCATTAAGGAGCTAATCAAGCAGAATGGTCCTCCACCGGCGTGAGCCACGTTTACATGGCTAATCGCTAATGATTTGTGATTGGCCACTTAGCAACCTGGTGTTAGCAAAACTTGCTATTTGACTCATTACGGCGCGCTTTTCAAATTCACATCCTTCACATAAAGTGGCAGCCAATGCCCGCGCTCTGCCTGACCCTGTTCTTGCCATTTGCCGGCGCAATTAGCGCCGCTGCCACACGCACGCACTAATTAGCGCCGCTCCCCTCTTCCAAGTGCTTCCACTACAAACGCGACATAATGCCCTCATTACAGCCCAACCTAATCAAGCCCACCGTGATTTATGACTTTTTCCTGTTTGCCGCAGATGAAATCTGTAGGCCAAATGAATACTGGCTTTTCATCATGGCCCAAGTGAGAGAGCCGGTTAGCAACACAATTCCCCTCATTAATTTAACAGTCGAACGTAGCAGGCAGGCGCAGCGGTGTAAACACTCATTATTGGGACAAATTGAAGAGACACGGAGCCAGCCAACGAAACGGACGGCGCTGGAGAAATGTAACATTAAATTATCTTGGCAAACGCATTGATCGGTTTGTTTTTCTGACCTACTTTGGATTTTCCAGCAAGGAAATTATTGCGGGGAGGAGCTATGTTGCGAACCCTCTCACAATTGGTGAAAATCCCCAGAGTACGGCACAGTGGTGCTTTGAGATACGAGCAGCCCACTCATGTTTTTTTTTTTTTTTTTTGTGGCTTTGACTTGGTTGCAATAATTTTAGATGCAAATGCTGTATAGTGCCAGTAAATTCTTTTCAAGGCACTTGAGAACAAGCAGCAGTTTGGCAGATAGTGAAAAATTCCTGCAAGGGATGGGGAAAGAGGTTTCATGCTTTTTACAGTCTACTGTTAAACTAAACAAAACATTTGTGTGAAAACAACTTAAAGTCTGTGCAGCTTAATGGTGATGCAAAACCTGCCCAACTCTGCTAACTCACAATACAAAATGCGATCATGCGATAAAGTGGCTCATGAAATTAGCATAAATGTTACAATAGTAATAACCCTCCAGATATGTGAACACAAACACATAAGGCAGCTAATATAGCAACACTCTCAGGCTTATATTTGTTATGCTTTGCAAAAAAAGGCTTTTTGAGCAATTGTGAATGTCCCCTTCTTGTTTGATTCTGAAGACGAAGAAGAAGCAAAAGAACATCAGGGCTTCTTACTTTCACCCGCTTTGGTTAAAACTTGTGCTATTTGAGTACCTGTCAGCTGCGGTTTGTTGGCGTTTCTCTGCCCGAGTCTTTTTCTTCACTGTCTTCTTCTTCTGCAGCTGCTCAGATTCTTTAGAGCTCTCTTCCGATGTGCCGGAACTTTTCCCAGAATCGGTGGAGCTCTTATCAGACTCATTGCTGCTCTCGTCGGACTCACCGCTGCTCTCGTCCTCTTTGTCACTGCCGCTACCAGACTCTGACGCTGTGCACATCAAGCAGAAAATTGCATCAACATGTATGAAATAATGTTTCCCAGCAATATCACAACATCATTTGCACCATGTAGCAAATTTTAAAACTAGTTGTGATCATATAATAAGAGTGTAGACCATGTAATTCATATTGTAGTTAACCTTCACTGCTGCTGCTGCTGCTGCCGTCGTCATCATCGTCGCTACTGCTGTCAGACGCGTCGTCCTTTTTGTCTACGTCCTCATCCGAGTAGAACTTGTCATCCGATTCAGGCGTCTTGGCCTTCCCGACAAGCGGCGCCCACTCGGTCACCTGAGATCGCAGAAGGAAGCACGTTTTAGCCCAATTAAAATTCAACTTTCAAAACAACTTGGAAAAAGATTTTGGGCGTAACGGGCAGAGCTGGGCAGTCCGTCCGGAAGCCCATTTTTAGGGTAGGGGGTGACAAATTTTTTAAAATGGGGTTTAATTAAGCAAGGCCGGAGGTGGATTTTTGTCCGGCCCAAGAATCGGCCCTCGTGCGTGTGATGTGGTCGCAAAACTGCCAAAAGTTCATCTCAACCTACTCGCCAAATGGGCAAACGACAAAAATTGCCTCAGAACATGTCAAAAGCGCCACTACCAACTGTGAGTATTTACTTGCATTGGGTAATCATCTTTTGAGTTTTCCGTGTGGTCCCGGAAGTGCACACAAAGATGATTGCCTGTTAGGGGGTGAGTGAAATGTTATGTTCTATGTGAGATGCCGATTAGCTGCGCAAGGCTATCCAGATCGCGGCCGGAGGGCGGGGGGGCTGACCGGCAAAAAAAGGTCGCAAGCCCAGCTCTGATAATGGGTAACCCAGAACCCATTAGTTTGCTGCAGAAGAAAACATCCAGAAAGACGTTTTCTTCTGGAAGCGTGCATATTCACAGTTCACCATTTGTGATTTCAACCCATTCCCTCATTTTTGGGGGGAACCTATGCCCCATCATTTGTGTAAAACCCACTTATTTGCATGCATGTATATCCTTATTTATTCTTTTTTTTTGCACCAATCCCACTTTGGCATTTTAAAAAATAGTTTTCTCCATGGAAAATAGAAGTCGCATCAATTGTTCATGGATTTTGATTATTTATGGACAGACTGACAGCATGTTTTCACGTACTGCGAAAACAAAATAAAAAATTAATTAAGCTGGAGGAAATTGTCAGTTTTATTTTAAATTGTGTATTGGTTTTATAAATAAATGTGAATTTAATACAGTAAACACAAATAAAAAATTATATATTTTTGTCAGTTTGTCTTTAGAAAAGTACGCTAAATTTTTTTACAATAGAAACATAAGATTTTAAATAGCAAACAGTTTTACTGTCTATTTTTTTTACATGGAAATAGCTAGAAATATTTGTTAGGATTTTAATGGATAATAAAATTAAATGTGGATCCAAATGATTTTATTTAACGTAATTTTTTCATATAGCTCATTTCACTGGGAAGAAAGCAAGTTTCCTGCATTCTTTTTCTGTTTACAGATTTGTGGTATACTAGTAACTTACTGACTCAATGACCTCCACGTTTCTGACTGCCTGGTCAGGTGCCACCGCGGGCCAGTCCGAAAGCTCCTGGTATCCGGTGGCTTTGCTGTTGAGGCTGTGCGAGAGCGTGCCCAGTTGGAAACGATCTCGATCTGAAAAATCGGCAGCAGAAGCAAAACATACAAATAGTCATTGCAAAAAAGGCGGTTACCGCTCTCTTCATGCAGGCCTGGTGAAATGGCAGCGACTATTGTAACGTCCGTGCAAAGCACCTTTGAAGGCAGACTGGAGCACAGGGGCGGGCTTGGGTGCCAAAAGGATGCGGCGGGCGTACTTGTTGAGAGCACCACTCTTGTCGCTGGGCACGATCAACTGCCTTATAAAGCGGGTGCGATCCCGGATGTCGTAGTTCTGGTCGTACTTGCCCAGGTTTAGGATGTACTGGGTCAGCAGCTTGGTCTGGAGGAGACATTACAAAAACACGACACAACTAAGAATCTTCCTTAATTAATTCTGAGCTTGGCATCACCGTCACCTGCTTCGAGTTAGTGAGGTAGAGCTTGGCCGCCAGGTTGACAGCCTGCAGCTTGACGATGTCTTCCTCTGCCGTGAACGTCTTGGCGATCTTGCGCAGAACGTCGGGCGCAATCTTGGGCACGCGCTCACAGTACTCGCCCATGAGCCACAAGATGCTGGCCCGAGCCATGGGCACCTGCCGAGGCCGGCCGGGAGAGTTGAGCAGCACGTCCGTTTGTGGAATAATCTAATCACATCCATGTGGAATCTTACTGTGATTTTGTCGAAGAGCTTGGCCATATGCTTGATGATATCACTGTGCTGGGTGGGCTGGGTCAGCAGCAACTTCCGGATGACCACCACGCTCTCAGCCACCACGCCCTCTGCAAACACCGTCGCAGGCAATATGAAAACATGATTTCTCCTGTGTAAACAATTTGGAGGCGGCCACATCTGGCTCTCATAAGCAAACATTTGTTGTTTTAAAGTATTTCTAGGGATGGAAATATAAACTGCATTTTTTATTTTCTTTTTTTTTTTAAACCGGTGTCGCTACTAGACAGGGGTCCTTCGTGGCCTGCGTGCCTACTGATGACGTCACACTATAATCACTTATTTCTCAAATATATTTCTTTGCCTCTGTTTTTTTACCCCTGGCTGTTCGATTTGCATATTTTGAGTCGCTCAATAAAAAAATTAAATAAAAATACTGGATTACTGTCACATTGGCAAGGCAGCTCCTGTATCACTTCCGCCTATTCCGCATGAAGAAGCAGCTGCTGCAACAGTGGTGGAACGTTTAGGTTTCTCCTTCTGAACCTGTAACAATGAAGTGGTTCACTCGGGCTGCAAGATTGTTAAAACATTTCAGTCTTTACCCTCCGACCATTAATCCGTCTGATTCTCGAAAGCAACGGATCATTGACGTGACGTCTTCAATAGGCATGCAGGACACCAAAGAATGATCCTTGCAAAAGTAACAGTAAATGTATTTTAATTTTATTATTATTATTATTTAGTAACACAGAACAACCAAACACAACAAACAGGGGGGGAGGCAAACATGGAGGCGAAGAAATATATTACGGTACACAGAATGAATGGAAGGATTATGAGTGCACACTGGATATAATGCATTCTCTGTCCAAAGCAAAGTTGTAAGAGCTGCTGTCTTACGTCTCTTCATACACAATCAGTTGGTAGTGGTGCTTTTGACGAGTTCTGAGGAAATTTTTGTCATTTGCCCGTTTCGCGAAAAGGTTCATCATATGCATGAGGGCCGATTCGTGGGCTGGACTAAAATCCACCTCGGGCCTTTGTTAATCAAACCCTATTTTAAAATTAGACAAGCCCACTTGAAAAATGGGTTTCCGGCCAGGCCGGAAAGCCGGACCTTTCCACCCCCGTGACGGACTGCCCACCTCTGATAACTGCAATTGCAGTATGACGTTGCATGTATCAGAAACATTTGGAAGTTGCTTCTAAATCCATCAAAGAAGAACAAGACTTAGAACAATGAGAACATGAGGAGAAGAAGAAGAAGAATGCCACTATACCATCTCTGTTGGACAGCAGCAGCACCAGACCGTTGAGGCATGTGTCAGTCACCTCAGCGATGTTGGTGGCGCACCTTCCGATGGCCTGGATTGTGGCCGCTGCAAAAGCTTTGTCCTGGCTCTTGACATACGTCTGCCGAGACAACCAAAGTCAAGGCCGTCCGCACATCTGAAATTGTGTAGGAGAAGCCAAACCTGGAACTCTCTCAGGATGGTGGAGATGTTGGCCTCATTCGCAAGGTTGGTCAGGATCTCCAGCTGCAAAAGACATTTTGTCATAAAAAGCCAGTCAATTAATAAAATATTGCCAATGCAGATCGTACCTTCAGTGTTTTGATGTGCGTGGTGTCTGTGGATCGGACATAGAAGCTCTTCATGAAGGGCTCAAACATACCCTGTTTAGATTGAAAAATCAGAAATAAAAACAATCGGGGTGTTCTGCATTTGACTGGCACTTGCCTTCCTCTGAATGGACATGGTGGCAATGTTCTGGAGAACCACGTACTGCACCTCTCTGCGACACATGACAAGACAGAAGGAGTCAGCAGCTGGCAGTCGAGTGAGCAGAGGTTACGCTCAAATGTTTACCTGTGGCTCCTCAGCAGACGCACCAGCGACTTGGTCACCACATTGACTTCCTGTTTGGGCGCCAGGTGCCAGTAAAGCTGCGCCACCGCCATCACCACCTCAAAGTACATCATACGCGTAATACATATGTAAATACGCACACATACACACGCACACAAATACATTAAAGACACACGCACACACACACACACACACACTTCCAGTCAGCTTCAAATGGGACACGTGTCCATCCTGCGTACGTGTGCGTGCGTGTGTGTGTGTGCGTGTCAAGGCATCAATAAAGATGGAGAACGTTGATGCGTTTCTGTCATCGTTGGGAAGAAAAAAGAAAAAAAACTTGCAGTGTGTGTCCCATTTTTAATCATTGGGAAGCGGCGAGGAGACCTTGAGGCTGCCGCGTGATGGAGAAGTGCTCTTGACATGTGCGGCCATCTTGTTACAGCAACCAGTTTGTCCATGTAGCTTTGTGTTTAGACAAAATGGCAGCCAGGAATATATCATTGCTGATGAATGTGCGTTTGTCAAGGTACGATGCGCCTCTGGGATTTGGAAGCATGAGCTGCTATATAGTTAAATATTCTCAAGTTAACTTTGCCAGCTACAGTATGGTTGCAAATTTAGCATTTTTCTTTTTAAAGTGTCAAAATCATTAATCCCAGAGCTAAAAAAAAAATAAAAGTAAAAAAGGGACTTAAAAGTTATTTAAATTTAAGTAACTCAATATACCAGGGTTATTATTGTAGTTCTAGAAATGTATTTATTGTTATTTTTTATTTAATTTTGACTTTTTTTATTTAATTTTGTGAGTTTTCAGGGCAGCTTTGTTAGTTATCAATTTTATTAAAAAAAAAAATAGTGTTTTACTTATGTGCAAAAAAACAACCATTTGATTTTGTTAAAATATATATTTTTTAAATTTTAGTTTAGTTATTTAGTTTGTGTGATATAAAATATACACAGTAATATTGTAAAGAAACGTATTACTCTCTAATGCAAGTAACTAGCAACGTACTACATTATGGAAGTAGCTTGCCCAAAACGTTTGGTGAAACATTTGGTCTTCAAACTTTTTTTTTCGTTTTGCAGTATACTTCAACTAGTAACTAGTAAGAAACGGCTTGAAGAAAAAACAGGTGTCAACTCACTGCCGTGTTGCGGCTCTGCAGCAGCGGCTTGGTGTTGCGTAGCAGCAGCCGGTGATCCGGGTCCATCACGTAAGGTTTTGCTTCCGCCGGGTCTTTTTTATCCTCCGAGTCTGAGTCGTAGAAGGTCTTGTCGTCGTTTTCCACAAACACAGCGCCCTGAGATTCATGGCAAGTCAAACACGCAAAGGCACTTTACATCATCGTCACTGACAAATTCTCTGCTTAAAAAATGACGTTAGGTTTACAAGGTTATCCGTACTCGTTTCATTCAAACAAATTAAGGTCCAATGTCGAAGGTAGGAATATAACGGTACATGTACAGGAAGTGGCTCAGGCCTTTGCAAGACACTCATTTCATGAATAAACAGTGCAGCTCAGTCTCTGGCTAACTAACTTCTTGACTAGCAGAGTGCTTATGGAATATGTGCAACTTATTTTTTTTTATTCTTTCTTCCAAAAAAGAAACTCTTAATATTGAAATTTCCCAAAAGACTCATGACATGTGTGCTGCACTGTCCAAAAAAGACAAACATTTGATGTTGCAATTTTCCCAAACAAATGAATACACTTTCCTCAAAAGAATACAATCTATTGTTTTGTTGCACTTCCTTGAAAAAGACAATTGATGTTCCCCCAAGAGAACGGAATACTGATTTTGCACTTTCCAGAAAAGATAATGTTCCACCATCCTAAAAACAAGAACACAAACTATTGATGCTGCACTTTCTAAGAATAAAAAAAAAAGAAATGATTGCTGCTGATGAACCGACCCAATCTGTTAAGATGGCATGGCTAGAGCTCTTCAATTAGAATTCTTCATCCTAAAATATCGTGGTACAGATGGACTGTAGCTGCTCACCTCCTTCCAGGGGCTGGTGAACTGCGTGCGAGCGTAGCGCGTTAGCATGGAGATGATGACCACCTGACCCCACTCCTCCACGTCCACCAGCAGGTTGCACAGCTTGCGGTAGTTCTTGTGGATCAGGTCGATGCGATCCGGACACACCTCCTCAAAGGCCATCACCACGCTGCCCGCCACAAGCTGGCCGGCACCAAGAATTAAAAAAAAAAAAAAGCCCCAAAGTTAGACAAAAATCAACAAAGCGCGTTGAGTTGCTCAGGGGAAACAGACCTCATTACGTCTGCAACGATCGGGGGTGTGGGCTATATTTTCAACTTTGATTGTAGCGAGCGGATCAGTATTGGGGGGGAAAGTGCATGTCAGCGCTTAAAAGTTTAAATTGAGTAATTTTCACAAATGAGAGAAGAAAAATCCATCAATTATACCTCTCCTACAAATCAAAGCAATTCTTTTGTGCGATTCCCCGAGAAGCAGAACTCTATCATTAATTTGTTTGGCTCCATACCTCATTTTTGTATTTGTTTCCTACAGATGGGGTGGTGTTTTTTATTTGTAAGAATAAAAACAAACAGCATGACTGGTATACTACAGGGCATCCAGAACACTCAGCAACATTCAGGAAGACTCCACAATTTATAAATGTGCAGTTTTGGGTACCAACTAAGCACAAGCATTCCCTTCAATGTCAGTTTATGGGAAGTCCAGTCGCTATTTCTAGATGGGGGAAACTGGAAAGTGATTGAAGTCAACCCCCGATATTGCAGTTATTTTGCAATGGGGTATTACTAGAGCCCGACTGATATGGACGGTTGGAGCTCGATTCAGATTCTGATATTTGGCAACAAAATCTTGGAAAACCAATTAATTGGCTGATCAATTACATTTGGGCCACGTGATGCTTACAAAAATAAAGATATGAAAAACAGGCAGAAGATTTGACTGTTTTACAAAACTTGACCCCTTAGTATTTGTTTAACTTTACAGAGAAAAAATGTAAAAAACAAACCCCCCCCCCCAAAAAAAAGGCTGATCAGAATGTCAGACGGCAGCTACTTGTCATGTTGTCACTATGTGTTGCCCCACCATTTGTATCTGAATATACATTGGTCCGCAGGTTGTGACATAGGTAGATAGATTCTATTTGTTATCTTAATTTATGTTAGCAATAAGCGAGTGGAATTTCTTAAAGTGAAACTAAGCTTGTTGGATTTATATGGTCTGCATATCGCGGGTTAGGATGTGAACCACTAGCCTCCAATGCTCAGCGATAAACGAGGTCTTTGCTGCATTTGGCTTGGCGTAATGGTGAGCTCTGTCCCAACTTTCAGCCTCCGAGGTACACGCTCAACGCTATCAAGAACAGTCTTGAGTGGTTTTGAGGCGCCTCCTGGCCACTAGCTACCGGACTCTGACAAACCGGTAATTCGGGACCAAAAAAAAAAAAAAACATGAAACAAATGGCTCTTTTAATAATACATTTCCTCAAAAAATAGGAGGGGCCAAGAGGGCTTTCTTGAATCTGCTAATTAGGCCAGTGGGAAGGCAGAGAGTGCTGGGTCATCATGCCAGTGACAACACTGCACTTTTCTTTTTTTTTATGGATGCTGCATCGTGGAGTCGGACGATCTGCCCGTCCTTCTGAAATTAATGGCCGTCCTACCAAGCCCCTAACCATAGGCCCGCCCTCTCCTTTTCTTTTGCTCTGGTTTCAATTTGGCGACAGCCTGGGTAGGATCCATCATTTATCTTGTAATGGCGACATAATAGATCCATCACGCTAAAACAGCTGCACAAACTCCGCCGACGCTACTGTCAGCACGCCGTCCCATTTTGTCTTTAAAACAGCACCCCCCCACCCCGCAGCCGGCAATGTGTGTCAAAGCCATTTAAGCAAGTAGGTATATTTGTAAAGGTACTGGAAGTGTCTTAAAACATTTTTAAGTGTTTAAAATTTATTCCATGGTCTCACTATGTTGCCAGTTTTCATGCGTGGGTCTGGAACAGTCACTTTAATATGCGGTGGTGAAACATTGCATTTGTTGCATTTCTACAAAAACAAACAAACCGCAAAAAACAGCATACGAAGTCGACTGCCTGATCATCTCATGAGACTTGTAAAACCACACACAAGCATAAAAACCCACTTGTGACATCCTTTAAACATTCACAAGGGGCTTTCGTCATCAATCAGCAGCGGCTAGCGCTTGTGCGATGATGGCATAGTCCCCCGCGCCCCCGATTCCAAGCCTCACATGTGTGCAGAGAAGTCATCTGTCTTCGTTAGCTGGCTCCGGCTAAATATGCCATACATCTGCTCTGCGGCTCGCCGTCCCACACCAGCAGTTGGACTAAGTCGCTTTATTTGTTTGTATAATCACAAGTGTATTCTATGAATACATAATCACAACACACTGCGCATGAGTATAGTGCAGCAAACAAATTAATCATTTTTTCATTGAGACCTGCTACAATAAACATTTTTTTCCCCAAGACATCAGAGCGTGATGGTTTTAAAAAGGGGTGACACGAGCATGTGGTTCAATGAAGGCTTGAGCAGGAGCATGTGAGGACGTGGAGATTTAAGTGGCTGCTAACAAAGCGTGGCATTGCCAGAACAAACTGTGGCGCAGGGGCTGTTGGAGACACAAAAGCGGGCAGAGGCCAAACACTTGACTGGGGCGCCCTCCGGTGGCCCGCACTTACCGTGCTTTTGTCCTTGAGGAGCTTCTCGATCACTTCGATCAGATGCTCCTTCTGCTCTGGATCAAGGCTGAGGAGCAAGATGTGGAAAATAAAACAGAGACCCCATGACATAAATGAAGCACTTCTCTTTACATAAAAAGCCACTGAACTTGATGACATGGAGCTACAAAATTTTGTTTTTAAATGTTACTCTTTGTGCATTAGTTGTCATAGTGACTCCTCAGCCAGCCCCTCCTCAACAATATATCTATAGTAGTTACTATTCATCTTGTGCTTGCAAAAACAATAGCTTTGACTACCTTAAAGTAGACTTTACCCTGCACAGCTTAAAGCAAGCACAATGAACCATTTCAATAAAGCAAGAGCGAGAATAGGAGATAAGGAATATTGTCGCAATTAAAAATTTTATGCGGCTTGACTAGTCAAAACATGGCATTCTGAATAATATTGAGTTTGTGGAATATGAGTTCATCTCAGGAGGCGGCCATTTTGTCACTTCGTTTGAAATCAGTTGTTCAGGACTCAGCTAACAACCAATCACGGCTCACCTGTTCTTAGAAACTGAGCCATGATTGGTTGTTACGTTTGGAGATGCGAGGATTGCTAATATTTGACCAACATCAACAAAATGATCAAATGAACAGTTTGAACGTGCAGTTGTGGGCAGGCACCTGTACAGCTTCTGGATGGCGTGGGCAGAAGTCTTCCTGACGTAAGGCGACAGGTCGGCCGCTGCCTCCTTGATGGCCAACATCATGATGGGGACGATGATGGGGACGCGTATGCTGGACAAAACCCTCAGCGCACTGGCCCGGATCAGCTGGTTTGGGTCCTGTTGCAAAAGATGCGCAACAAACAGTATCCTTTTGTTTAAGGGAGCTCTGCAAGCTTAATGCTAACCAGTGTGAGCCTTCTGGACGAAAATGCTTATTAGTTTTCGTCACATTTAGTCATTCCTATTTGTAATAATTTTAGTCGACAAAAAAATTCAAAAAGGTTTTAGTCTTGTTTTAGTCCATTTTAGTTCAAAATACTCATACAAGGTTTCCACCCAACAGCAAAAACTTTCTCATCAACTACTAAGGATTATTACGCATTACGAACAGATGAAGTGGTAACCGTGGAATCAATGCTCATTGCTCCAATAGGAATAGGTGTCATAAATGTTGACCATCTGACGGTCGTCACCGAAAATTCACGTATGTCACGTCATGTTTTTGTCATCAAAGAGCCACATTTAGCTCATCATCGTCATGAAAAAAAAAAAAAGTTGTATTAACGAAATATTTTGGTCATTGTCATTGTTGACGAAAACAACACAGATGCTAACATATTGACAAATGCCACCGCATCATCCCAAAAAACATACCACCAAAAGGACTGTGCTACTTTCTTATTGGTTATGACGATTACACGTTAGAGCAGGTGTGGGTAAACTATGGCCCGGGGGCCACATGCGGCCCGTTATACGTTTTAATCCGGCCCGCCGTACTTGAAAAAAATTAAACGAATAAACCTTGTTAATGTTTTATTTTCTAAATACTGTGGTTTTTCAGAGACATATATATTGTTATAATGCTTTTGTTCACTTTTATTTAAAATTAAATGTATTTTTTTTCTCCGATGAGGTGAGGTTACCACAACGCTCCAGCCATCTACTCCTGGTCCTGAGCCTCTGTCAAATTTTAGAACCCATTGTAGCGCGCCAATCAAAAAGTTTGCCCACCCCTGCTTTGGAGTGTTACAGAAAGAGCAGATGCTGAACATAGTTACCTTGAGGGCACGCTGGAAGGTGCTGATGGAGAGCAAGGCAAGGTCCTGCTGCTCTTCTGCATATCTCACCAAGTAGACATACACCAGCTTCTTCAGCTGGCAAACGACAAACAAAATGCAACTTGGGAACAAAAACTTTTTCCATGTCCTGAACTAACAATGGTGACGCAGGAAAAATGATGATTATGTTGCCTACTGAAGTCACTCAAGGAAGGTCATGTGCATGGCTACAGATGCAGCAGCCTACTTTCTGAAGCAACCAGTATTACCGTTTTTTTTTTTTGTTTTTGTTTTTTTTGGTGTTCTCAATCACTTGGCTCGGACACAACGGTCATACCTCGATGTTCTTACTCGCTACGTTCTTCACCACGGCGGGAAACAGCTCCGATGCGTTTTTTCCTTTGGCGATCAGCTGTGGAGAAAACATCCATTCGCGTTGACAAGAATAGTTATGTGGAAAGTTCAAAATCCTTACAATAGCTTTCATTTGTCTCTCCAGGTTTTCCAACCGTGTTGCATGGAGGTCACCCTTGCACTGTAATTCCGACCCACAACCATTGGACTCGAGCCCACACTCAATTTCGACGTTCCGGTGAATCACATCACTAAAATGTGGTGGTACAAACACAGTTCCTGACTTCCATCCATTATTTGTACCGCTTCTCCTCACCAAGGTCGCGGGGGGGGCTGGAGCCTATCCCAGCTGTCTTCGGGCAGTAGGGAGGGTACATTCTGTACTGGTTGCTAGCCAATCGCAAGGCACACATCGACAAACAACCATTCAGGTTCACACTCACACCAAGGGACAATTTAGAGTATCCAATCAACCTGCCATGCATGTTCTTGGAATGTGGGAGGGAACCGGAGTACCCGGAGGAAACCCACGCAGGCACGGGGAGAACATGCAAACTCCACACAGAAAGGCCGTAGCCGGAATCGAACCCACGACCTCTGCACTGTGAGGCCATCGTGCTAACCAATCGACCACCATGCCGCCCAGTTCCTGACTTCTTCTTCACATTTATATTGCAAGAGGCAAACTTTGAATCGTTATTCCAGCCCAGAACCACCGGACTACACTTTGCAGTTCGTTTTTACATTCCTGTGAATCATTGACGTAACTTTGTGGTCCAAACATGGTTTTTGACTACTGCTTAACATCAGTATTGCATGGAGTCCACTTGTGAACTAATTGTTCAGCCTCGGATGAGTGGACAACACGCCTTGTTCTTTTTTGTTTCCGGTGGATCACTCAAGTAAAATTTGGAGGACTGTTAGTGATGACTGCTTCACTTTACATCTGTGTTGCATGGAGTCAACCGGTGAGCTGCTTTCCCATTAACCATTAGACTACATGTCACGGTCTGCTTTCCTGTGGACCACTTCACTACAGCAGGGAGGCAAAATCACATGGAATCACCTTGTGAACTGCTAGTCCAGGCCACGGCCACTTATTTTCGCATCCTGTGAATCCCTTGACTAAAATGTTGTGGTTTTGACACCATTTCCGTCACATGCTTGACATCTGTATAGCATGCAATCCAGGGGCACTGCGCACTCACCCCGACGACTCTCTTCATGGCCTCCAATTTGAGCGACTCCTTGCTGCTCTCCAGCATTTCTTTGAGGTCTTCATTCCTGAAGGGGACAAAACAAGATGATAAGTAGCCGGGTAACCCGACGGCACTTTTTCTTGTCAAGGACTTTCCAGTCGCGTGTGAAAGGTCCATAAGGTGCCAAGTGTGTCAACAGACCAACTTGGAAAAGAGAAAAGGAAGCAAAAAAAAAAAAAAAAAGCGGCATTAATCACTTATTTGCTGGAGCAGCTCATTCCTGAGCTAACACCAACACTGCGGCAGCATTGTGTAGCAGTACACAGACGTTTGTTGTGGTCAACATTCCCTACACGATGTACAACGGCATATAGAGCAAATGGAAATTGGCCATTTTTGGCGAAAACGGTATTTTAAATTAAATAAAAATAAATAAAATGGAATTTTGCTTAATACTGAGAGAAAAAAATTATAATATAAAAAAATCCTTAATTGTTCAACGGGTGTTTCAAATGGTCAAAATACATACAAATAGAATCCTTTAAAAACCTGGTTGAGCATTTCTGAGATTTAGAAAAATTGTGTTTGTTGAATGTTTCAGACATCAGAAAACAAGTTTTTTCATTTTTTTTTAGCATTTCAGATAGAAAAAAATACATTTTCTTCATATTTCATGTATTTTTCACTGTATTTTTTTGGGCTGGAGGGGGAGTTTTTGGTCTAAGCAACAGCAACAGTTTTTCTGATTAGGAAATCAAAGGACAAAAATAAAATTCATTTGGGTTTCAGAGATCTGAAAAATATCAAAATTACTTTAAGTTACCAAGAAATTCGCTAAATCTGATCCTTAAAAGTTTGAGCAAAAACATATGTCTTTTAGTGTCTCTGTTTTCATTTCATAGGGTTTTGGATGGCTGACATAAAAAAAGAAAAATGCCTGTATCTTTTTCTTACCTGTAAAACATTACAATTTTGCCGGTTTCCAGATTTTTCTTTTTTTTTTTTAAAAAACATTTTAGTTTTAGATGTCACCAAATGTGAAAAATACTTTTTCAGGATCTTTTCTCCCCTCCCCCCAAAAAATAATGTTGATGTTTCAGCAGTCCAAAAAGCCCAAATGATTTTGTTACCGTTTTAGACCAAAAAAAGTACAAGTGCCGAAATAGCAAAGGTGGTGTGGCAAAAGCCTTGTTGTCGGTCCACCAAACACGAAAGATGAACATTAAACACCAAACTGGACAAGCAAGGGACTGGGATGTCATCCAGACCATCGTACCCGTCTCCAGGCGACTTGTTGGCCGAGAGCGTCAGGATACGTTCTTCCTGGCTCAGCTCGGCCTTCCAGGACAGCTGCAGGTGCTCGGCCGACACCACGGCCGACCTGACGGCCACGGCGGCCTCCGAGCGGAAGGTTAACAAGCGCGCGTCCATGGTGAGAGGCTCTCCTCCCCGCTTCCGTGTCCGTGTCCGCCGCTCTCTGGGGCAGCCGGTTTTGTTTACACAATCACTGCTCGCCTTCTCCCTCTTGACTTTGGCAAATCAAGTCACAAGACTGAATCAGCTCGCTAATGGCGTGTCATTCTTCTGCCACATATCACGCGTCTTTCCGGAACAATCCGCCCCTAGTCACCTGCTGTCGCTATGCTGATTCGTTGGCTTATCTACTCTGGAAACCCAGCTGCTTTTTTGTCATCTCGCAGTGTGTTTGGCATCGCCGATAGCAAGAAGAATGTCAGGAAACAGCCGGGAGGACGTCACCGCCTTGACTTTGCCTCCTGAACTATTTTGTGGCCGTAAACATCTCATTGGGTTCATTCTTTTAAGTTTCAGCTATAAAAAAAAGCATCAACATTCATGTGTTATATCATTTTAGGTATCGGGAAAGACATTAAAAAAAAAAAAATTTTACCATTACAATTCTGATGCCGAGAAGCCACCAGAAAATGTTTTGGGCCTCTCTTATTGCACGTTTGCGGAAAACATCCCAAAATATTTTCTACAGGTTTACGATCGATATCCCAAATCTGCTCCCAGTATTTTGTAAATCCCAAAAAGCATTTAATACGATTAAATAAAAACCAGTTCTGATATACAAAAATCACTTTCCAAAAAAACTTGAAAGAAAAGATTTGACTTAGTAGTTTTGAAAGGTGATAAGCACTGCCTTCCCTCACCACGCCGTGGGGGAAGAAAAAAATCAGATTTTCGTCTTTTCAAATAAAACTTGCCGGAACTGTTATTTTCATAGTTCACAAATGCAAAAAAACATCAAATAAGTGTTTCAGACATCTGAAAAACACCCAAACAAATGTTGCCATAAAAAATAAATAAATAAAATAAAATGTAAATCCAAAAACATGCAAAAAAGAATCTGTTTTGGATCAGAAATATCAAATAATTTGTTTTTCATAGTGTTTCAGATATTTGGAAAACATCCAAATATATTTGTATTTGAATTGGACATCACCCCAAAAAAAACATAAATCCAAAATAGTTGTCATGGTGTTTCAGAGTTACCAAAAACGTCACATTTGGGATGAGTTTCAGAGACCAAAAATATTGTTTCTTTTTTATAATTTGTCTTATTAAATATTGTTTTAGATGTCATTTGATGTTCTTACTGTTCTATTTCTGTGAAATACTTTGAATTTCTTTTGTTTATGAAAAGTTCAATAGAAATAAAGCTTCTGGTTGCCTTGTGTTTCTGATACATACATAATTATAAAGACAATTTTGTGTAATATGAGATAGCTCCAAAAACATTTTAAAAAAATTCTAAAATATATACTGGCTCTCCAGAAAGCAAAGCTCATTTTCTTAGAATCAAAAAACATCAACAATGTTGATTACTTCAGATTTGCTGAAAACGACAAATGTTTTCTGGATCTCTTATTTAGAGGGGGGGGGGAACACTATGCCAAACACCAAAGCCTTTTTTAAATTTGTCGCAACATACTTTGCACGTACTTTTGCGTTTGAAGCAGCCAATATAGGCAACATAGTGTGACATTCCTCACTGCCAGCTCAACGCAAGAAATTCTGAGACGCTAGCTAGTGAGTTGGACCTCTGAAATTTTTGTAACATACCATTGCCCTCTGCTGGAAACTTGCAGACATGAAGCCTGAAAAGTTCCAAATTTCCCCCATCACAAATCAAATGTTCTCTATAGTCAAGTGTTCCTCCACTTTTATTGAGCCAAGGCAAGACTTCAAATGAGGAATTAAAAAAATTATGTAATGTGTTTTTTTGTTTGTTTGTTCATGGCCTATTCTGATATTCGGCAGAATAAAATTCCAACAGCCAATTCATTACAAAAAAATTTAAATAAAACAACTTTTTTTTTGGTTCCCTTAAGGCTTACAACAATAATATGAATTGCAGGCAGAACACATGGCTTTTTTACAATATTAAAATTTGCCTTTTAGTATTTGTATGAACCACAGAATAAAAACATTGTAATGAAAAATAAATAAATGACCAAAAATACATTTAAAAAAACTTTTCAAAAATCAGCTGATTTTTAAAATGTTTTGGGGGGCACGTTTAAATGAAAAACCTTTGTCAAAAAATGAAAAAAAAATTGGCCGATTTTAAAAGAGCTAAAAACTGTCATATAATCAGCCAGCTAACTCATCGGTTAAAAAAAAAAAGACACCTGAGAGTGTTTTGTATGCATTGTTTGTAATGATTGTTAGACGAAACTATGGATTGGTTAAACATCTTTGTGTTAAAATAGCCGACGTAAATTGTGTTTTGTGTGTCAGTTTTACAGTTGACTTCAATGGGGAAGCAATAATAAACGTTAAGTTCTTATTTGGTAAACGGCACAAACAATTCTTTTAAATTATTTCCTCAAAGTGCTTTCACATGCTAGGCTGTCATTAAATTTTAATTCCATTTGAAATCAAATTGAAGACCATCTTCCCAATATTCACAGATGCTACAGTACATCAATTATGTGCATCAGCCCTTAATCATTCCGATTAGAACAAAGTGAGTTGTTTAATTAAGTTTTTACTTACAGTTTTATATTTTGAAAGATTATTTTCAGACATTATAAGGCAGTGATTTTAGATTCGTGGTTCAATGCCTTTCGAGGTTCTTAAGGGTCCAGGCAACCCCGAAAAAGTATTTGAAAAAGTATTTTTAATAAGTTCAAAGCTGTTAACTGATACTAACGTTCTTAAATGCTAAATATCGCCGATTTTTTCGTATCACGGGTGGGCGCGGACCATACCCCGCGCGAGTAACGGGAGTTGGCTAAATCTGACATTGTTGACTAACCCAACTTTAGCTTCTATCACTGGTCATCATTGTAGCTAGCTAGCTACGACAATTAGCCTGCGCTGAGAACACGTCAACGTGTCTTACGTAGTTCAACTAGAATTCGTCAAAGTAGAACTGAAACATAACTAGTCGTAAAGTTGCCTCACTTTTTAAAGTCAGCGCTGAAGAGTCCAAAGGTGGCCCCGGTGGTAGCGGTATTCTCCTGGCCAGCCTCCACCGCAGCCTCCGCTCCTCCACCTTGGTCGTTGTACAACGCTGTCGTCGACATCTTCCAAGCTTTGTCCCCACCCGCGCAAAAAAAATAATAAAAATAAACTCCCACTTTGAAGCCGAAGGCTGACTCTAGTGTCGTTTTCGTCGGCGTAGCGACTGTCACAAAACTTAAGTGGGAAGCGGCCAAACTTCTCTCGAGATTTTCCTCCAACTTTTTTTTTTTAAATCATTCAGTTCCGGAAGTAAGCAGATGGCGTCACATGACAGGCTGAGACAACGCAGATGACATAGATCTGTGGAGACTGGAACAATTTGCCCATTGTGTTAGGCGTGGAAGGCGCTCTTTAAAATGTATTTCTTTGCTCAGTGTGCTTGACCGGGTCAAAAGACTGCCGCAAGGAGAAACATGTGACACAGATTCAATTGGGAGAAGGCTTTTATTTTCTTTCTTAAAATCTAGAAAATTATTATGATGAACATTTTATGAAATATTGTAGCTTTTCTTCGAACAGGACCACATCAGAATGTCTGTAAAATGTTTTGTTTTTCCAGTAAATGTCCCTTTAAACCAGGGGTGTCAAACATACGGCCCGCGGTCCGGATCAGGTCCACAAACGGGTTTAATCCAGCCCATGAGAAAATTTGGTAAAGTATAAAAATAAATATGGCCCAACTGAATAAACAGCTGCCCCCAAATTGGCCACATGGCTGATGTTAGTTGCACACAAGTAAGATACACATGTAAACTTAATTCAATAGACTTTTTCCAAAAACTCATGTGGCGCCTGAGCTAAAATGAATTTGACACCCCTACTTTTAACATTGCAGCAAAGGTACATTTTCACTTTCCTACAAACGCGCAATTTTCTAACTGGTTGGATTATATTCAATGTAAATACGGCATATCTAAATTAAATATGTCAGTGGAACCTGTGTTTTTCATTTTTCATACACTTTAAAGAGGAAATTAAGGCAAATCATTTTCTTTGCAACAGTAGATTGTATGTGCCCCCACTAGACTAAACACAGTATTGTAATTAGTACTGAGTTTGTGGAGTAAGAAGAAAGCAGATTAAGCCATTAAGCCGTTTTCATTTATCTCATGTTCTCCAGTACCGCCCTCTGTTATCGACTGAAACTGACATCAAAGTGCTGCAAACGTCGAGGCTTGCTGTTTTCTGGTCTTGGTCACGTGACGTTTGCAATGCCAGCCCAAGGGCACTTTCACGTCAATTTCAGTTGACAGCAGGGTGCGGTACTGGTTGACATGTCAGCACATTGAAATTGATGAAAACATCTGAATTAATCTGCTTTATTCTTAGTCCACAAACACATTATTGGTCAGAACACCGTGTTAAGACTAGCGGGTACACTGAACATATTATTGCCCCCATGAAATTGCCTGAAGTACCACTTAAACAACTCACGTACCTAGTCATAATCAGAGTCCTGCTCTGTCACAATTTCAGCGCGAGTTTTTGTTTTCTGAGCCCGGTTTGCATGCAAAAACACAAGAGTGTCGATGTGGGTAGCGTGAAGGCTGGCCCGCTGCGGTGTGATGATACTTGCGGCCAAAGAGCTGGGTGCAGTTGAAGCCGGGACAGCCAGATAACATTTGGACAATTTGGCCAAATGGGGAAACCTGTCCTCATTCTTGGCCCACCACAGCAGCGGGTTTTGCGTGGGCGGAATTTGCGCTGTTCGCAAATAATTATGGACCTCATCGAGTACGCTGGAATAATTCCCCACTCTCCTTCCACTTTGCGGGCTGAAGACTTGTTCCAAATTCCTCTCAAGCTTGGCTTTTTTCCACTCTTTGGGTTCCATGTCACTCAGCGAAGCTGCGCAGGAATAAAAGACAATGTTCTGTTACTGAATGAGCGTGACAGATATTTTATTATTATTATCTTTATTCAATGCACTCACCTGTGGCCGCAAGCGACTCTACCTCATCCTCAAGCAGGGCATTCAGGTGGCTCTGCGCGGCTTCTCTTATGCTCGCCGAGAGGAACTGGAGATGCTTAAAGCGGGCATCGAGCAGACAGGCCATGACGGGGATGGATTCGGGCAGGTCATCCGAGTCCAGTTGGAAACCTTTTTCTAACTGCTCTCGGACCTTGACCTTGAAAGCGAGAGCAGCTACCTGGTCGGATTTTTCAAGCCGAAGATTGTTGTTGATCATGTTGCAGATCACCGGGTAGATGAAAGATATGCCCGCGTGGAGCTCACCGCGCATCGCCTCTGCGGCCTCGGCCAAGGGCTCGAGTACGGCAAGGACATGTTTCACGAGCTCCCACTGTGACGCTCCCATTGCGAGTGATTTGTGGACACTCGGCTTTGTGACCGTTTTGTCGGAAAGTACAGCTTGCACCGCGATTCTTTGTTCCAAGAGCTGCCGGAGCATGACAAATGTGGAATTCCACCGGTTCGGGCAGTCGGTCTGGAGTTCGTTAGCTCTTATGCCGAACCGTTCCTGCCATCTCGTCAAGGCACTGGCGGCTGGCACGGAGTGGCGAAAATGGCTCACAACTCTTCGCGCCGCGTCAATAGCCTTCGCCACATCGGGTAAAATGAAACCAGTCGCAATTGCCTGCTGCAGCGTGTGCCCGCTGCATGCCAGATCGTTGGGGAACTCACAAGGCTCCACGGCTAAGGTGATGTTACTGGCGCTGCTGTGGACTGTGCAAAAAACCTTTATGCCCCACTCCTTGGTTACCTCAGCGAGGCATCGGGCAATATTTATAGCCGTGTGCTCTTTTGGCATCGCAGATGTGCGCAATACTCGGCTCTGCAGTTGCCAACCGTCAGTAATGTAGTGAGCTGTTACAGTTATGTACGTGTCCGTGGTGGCGGACGTCCACAGATCGGTTGTTAGCGTCACGCTGACGCCTTTCATTTCCTTCAAGATATCCTCCCGCAGGCTGTCAAACTGACCTTTTAGTGTTTTCCATAGTGTTGTAGAAGATGGGACGTCGTAGCTGGGCTCCAAATAATTGAGCAGCTGTCGGAAGCCCTCTCCTTGTACTGCAGATAACTCTGGACTATCTTTGACGATGAAATCAGCCAGCAAAGTGGTGATTTTGCGCTTTCTTTTCTGGGTTAAATGAGGCCGCTTGGTGAATTTACTAATGGACGGCTGACGCAAGGATTGAGCAAGTTGGCCAGTTTGCTTTTGCTGGTGCCTCTTCATATGGGTGTGCATGGAGCTTGTGCTTTTGGAAAATTTGAGGGTAAACTTGCAGATTTTGCAAGCGACTGTCCTCCCAATTTGTTTTTTTGTCAAATATTTCCACACAACTGAGGCCCTTCTGCTGGTTTGCCACGAGGACCCTTCCCACTCCTCGGCTGTTGTTTTCGAGGCATCCACATTGTTCCTGCGAATTTCTGACTGGCGATTAATCGACATCCTGTTGCGAGCATCATCACTTGGGGATAAAGTCAAAGCGTCCACTAATCGACTAATTGGTTCGACCCCAATCACAAATTGGGGTAATGAATGGTGATTGGACTTCATAGCAACATTTAAAGATGAATGACGTCTCTGAATGTGAACTTTGAGGTTCTTGGGATAAACATTTAAATTACAAAATCCACAAGTGTTTTTTTGGGACTCCGATTTGAGTGATTTGGGGATTCTTCCATTGGAAAGGTGTTCACTTTTGGGAAGTGTCACGGTATTTGGGTAGCAACTGCTGCTGGCTATTGGGTGCTGGATGTTTGCAGTTGCAGTGATGCAGCGGGGAGAGGATTGGCTCGAGCCCATGTCAATGCTCGATGAGACTGGAGGAGGCAGTGGTGAGACACTGGGCGGCGTAGCTATTTGGTGGTGGATCGAGTCTAGGGAGAGAAAGGGACATTTTTTCAAGTGAAAACCACGAGAAACAACATGATATGTAAATGTTGAAATATTATAGAAGTGTGGAGCTGCTGCTGTTGAATAAACACTTTTGACTTTTGAATATATTCAAAGGTAATTCGAGGCTAAATGCAAAAAGCATAGCATTTTTTACCTCAATGCCAATGGAATTGTCTTGTGCATGCGTATACCCTGCAGCATTAATTTTAATACGTATAGGTATAATGTAGACCAAATGCTTTAAAAAAAAAAAAGAAATACCCCATGGAATTATTTTTTTAGCATTTAGCCTATGAATTTACTTCACATTGGCAGCTCCACACGTCCATAAGATACAGACCGAAAATAATAGCATCACTACCCAAAGCCATAAGATTGGGTGCGTTGAATTTACATTTTTCAACATGGGTCAAAAATACGTTTGGCCTGCCTACAATCTTTGTACAGTAGCAGCAATGGTAATGGTCGTATTTGGCACAGCTGCCCTTGCATCTGTAGATTTTATAGCCTGCAAACAATGAGAGATCACATTTGCAAAGTAACTATTATGCACACGTTATTCTTAATGCACTGCACAAAACCAAGAAAACTTTGATTTTTCACACAGGTATAAATTGCTTACCATGCATAGAAAACAAAATGTGTAATGGAGAAAATCTAAATGGACTATATCACACACCTCCGTGACGAACAGCTGTTTTTTCATGGGTCTGCATATGAGCCACAATATATGCATACTCTCCGCTTTTGAAACAGATGCTGCATTTGTATTGCAAGCCTTCAGAAATGGGTGCTGGTAGGCGGCCATCTTTTAAGATGGTAGAATGGAGCTGAAAGCACACAATGGGAAGAATTTTATTTTTGAACTGAGTTTCATTTCAAGCGTTGCTGTGTCGTTTCGCTCAGTTGGTTGAGATAGTGATGGAACAAAATGTGCAAAAGCTTCCAAGCGTGTCACGTCATCCAGGAAATAATTTAGAAGGGGCGTACCGAAGTCTGAATCCTTGCAGGTAAGTGATGTCGTTGATGATGTGGCAACGTAGATATTTTGAATGCTGTCATGGTTTTTTGGGACTTAGATTTGAGGAATTTGGGGGTTCTTCCATTGGCTAGAGGGTCACTTTTGGGAAGTGTATTGGCATTTGGGGAGCAATGGCTGTTGGCTATAGAGTGCTGGATGTTTGCAGCTGCAGGGCTGTAAGGGGGTGATGAGTGGCTTGAGCCAATAGCAATGCTGGGCGAGACTGCAGGGGCAAGTGGTGAAACACTGGGCGACATAGACATTTTGGAGGTTGCACTGTTGATAGAGGCTAGAGAGGGAAAACAATAATTTTTCAAGTGAAAACCACAAGAAATAACATGATATGTGAATGTTGAAATGTAGGAAGAAAATAATAGCATCAATACCCAAAGCGAGGGATTTGCATTTTTCAACATGGGTCAAAAATACATTTGGCCTGCCTACAATCTTTGTACAGTAGCAGCAATGGTAATGGTCGCATTTGGCACAGCCGCCCTTGCATCTGTAGATTTTATAGCCTGCAAACAATGAGAGATCACATTCGCAAAGTAACGATGATGCACACGTTATTCTTAATGCGCTGCTCAAAACCAAGAAAACTTTGATTTTCACACAGGTATAAATTGTTTACCATGCATAGAAAACAAAATGTGTAATGGAGAAAATCTAAATGGACTATATCATACACCTCCGTGACGAACAGCTGTTTTTTCATGGGTCTGCATATGAGCCACAATATATGCATACTCTCCGCTTTTGAAACAGATGCTGCATTTGTGTTGCGAGCCTTCCGAAATGGGCGGTGGTAGGCGGCTACCTTTGAAGATGGTTGAATGGAGCTGAAAACAAACAATGGGTAGAATTGTATTTGTTCACACAGAACTGAAATAGAGCTTGGCCAGTCTCCTGCAACAAATACATTTATTTATGGCATATGAAAATAACTGTGTCTTCAACGTATGACGAAACTTGGAGTAGAGCTCTCTGCATATGACATATGGCATTATATGAATGTATTTATTCAAATTGGTTATTACTATAATGCAGAACCTTGTTTAATTCCAATTCCAAGTTGGTTTTGGTGTCCAATTCGGGTTTGATAAAAAAAAATGTCCCATGATTTAATTCTCTATTCATAACGGTGTGCATTCATAAAGAATGGCAAAAAAAAAAAAACGTTTCCCTTTTGTGTTTGTGGGAACTGTTTAGATTGTAGGCTTTACTGTAAAGTTAAACAATTTAAAACCAAACAAATGACAAAATAAACACAAACGCCTGTGGGTATACACAGATTATTAACGCTCATATAACCGTCGAGAAAGGTAATCGCAAAGAGCATTATTTCTTTTAATGCCAAACCAAATGATTTTCTTTTTCATATTCCATTGTTACGTCATAAAACGGAAAAGCGAACTGCCGCTAAAACTATTATGTCGGCTACGTGCTGCAAACACAACCTGTCGTGATGTCATGCTGGAAATAATAATTAAATAATAACAACGATAACAGTGTCACGGTGGATTCAGCATTTACAAGTCGCCACTTTTCAACTTAGCTATACTTTTCATGTAAACACACAGATCGGTTTAAGATCATGGAAAATAAATTGACGATAATAGACGACCATGAAATTGAATCGCTGACTTAATCTTATGCATCGTTTTGCTAATTGACCCGCAGTTTTGTAGCTATTTTATAAGTGCATAATATCCTTACATTCATTAAAAAAACAATTTACCACTTACGGATTGCACACGATCCGCCATTTTTGAGGGGCATATGTACAAAATACCGCCCACTCGTAGGTCGGAATATGCCTACGGGGCGGCCATGTTGGGAAGGTCGACGTTCCCATCAAATGCAATACAATTGTACACAACGTTGCCAAAGGTACGCATGCAGCTAAAAAGGGACACATAGTATATAACAAGACATATCTAAGTTGGATTAAATTTATATTACATATATATCTATATTGGTAACGTGTTCTAGTGTTGTTGGCGTAGTGAGCAATCAAAATAGGCAACCCTCTGCGGTCATTGGTTATTAAGTTTGAAAACAAATGTTAAAAATAGAAAAACAACTAGTAATTTGATTATTCATTTTAATATCGAAACAACAACATTTTTAATTATATAACGTAAATGGAAAATAGCACGAGACACAAATCGAAATACGGTTCGTATATTTGTTTTTGATTCCTGCAAGTTGTCTCCGACAGCATTTCTCCTACTTGGTATTTCTGTATTAAAACGAAACTCAAATAAAGAGTCGTTTTTCTATTTTTAAAATTTGTTTTCAAACATAATAACCAATGACCAAAAGAGACAAAGGCCCTACAGATTTATAAAGTGTCGCCCCTTGTTTTCTTTTTTAAATTTATTTAAAAGAAATTGAAAACTTGACAAAGCTATTGAAGAGCGTTAATTAACTATTTTTGTTTTTAAAAAAAAACTGACTAACACAATATATGATAACATGATGGGTTTATTTTCTGAATAGACTTCTAATTATTATTAATTTACTTAGGAAAGAGACTTACTCGGCCAATAAAGATTATTCTGATTTTCATTTATTTGTTTGTGTACATTTTTTTACCCACTTAATTTTGTTATACAATTTCTTTGTGTATTGTGTGTTTTGTGTTCATTTTATTAAAAAAAAAAAAAAAAAAAAAAGCCTCTCAGCGACGGAAGAGATTCACTGCGCATGACCCTTGAACTCCACTCTCAACATGGCGCTTGCAAAGTCCGTGTACAATTTGCTCTTCAGGAGAACGTCAACTTTCGCCATAACCATCATGGTTGGCGCTGTCTTCTTCGAGCGAATATTTGACCAAGGCGGCGACGCAATCTTTGAGCAAATGAATCGCGGGGTAAGACGCTTTTACCTGTGCGGAAATTGTGCTCTTCTCCTGACCTTGCCGACAGAGGGCGAAAGTGCCGCTAAATGTTAGCTAAGCTAACGTTGTCGCTGTCGCTTCATCGAATTAACTCTTTTTATTCTGTCATGAAACTGAGCTTGTGTTTTATTCTAGAAACTATGGAAGCACATCAAACACAACTACGAGAGCAAGGAGGAGTAGTAATGGTCACGCCAGTTTCCGGAGGCTGAAGTTGAAGCTTGTCATCATCTTGCCTGCTTGGACATTCACTCACCGAACTAAACATCAACAGACGCGGACTCAGTGTGCTTCAAATTGGGTCCAAAGTTTGAGGCTGAGCAGACCACTGTCAAGATGATGCACAGGACTCCCGGCATGTAATTCTCCCCATTCCTCTCAATTGTTCTGCCTTTATTATCACCCTATAAAATATTGTGAATGGTTACATTAAATATGACGATGTATTAACGGATTGTGCTGTTATTGTTTCCTCCTTTTTAATATTACTTATGGCTGTCTTTCCCAGCCAGTGTTGAGCCAAAGCACATATTTTACATTAGAAAAATCAGTGCACAGTGCCAATCAAAAATGCCTTAAAAGTATTCTTAAATGACAAAGATCTCGTCTCACTTTACTCACAAATGCACTTATGGTGATGAGTGAGCCTGTAAAGTTGCCATATGGCGATTACAGTGGTGCCTCGAGTTTCAAGTGAGCCAACATAAGAGTTCTTGAAACGAGTCATCATTCCGATGATTTTTTTTTATTGTTGTTTTGACTTGTGAGTGCAAATTTTAGAAACTAGCACTGAACGGTAGCATTTGATTTCAATGCCAAAATACACAACAATCAGTAATTTTGCAGATGAACAATATATCAAAGATGAGCATTTTGTTCCTGGGATGGAACGGTCCGTCCCGGACCGATGGCCATTTTGGGGATGGAGGATGAGATTTTGTTTTTTTTTTCTAAAAAAGATGCAAGTGTTTTTTTCTCTGTCCCTTAAGTTGTCCTGAATTGCGTGTATAGTATTAAAATATTTGCTCTCAGAGCAGAATGAAATCTTGTAATGCTGGGTGACATGCAAGGAAGGAAGCGCTTTAAATGGACGCACGACAGACCAGGACGCAGGACGATTATTTGACGAATAAGGATGGAGTGATGATGATAGAAGGGTGCCCAGCTTATAGATGGAGTATGGACCGACAAAAGATCATAAAGTGCCATACATATTCTTCCATCCATTATCTGTTCTGCTTCTCACAAGGGTGCTGGAGCCAATCCCAGCTATTTTCGGGCAGTAGGCGGGGGACACCCGAAACTGGTTGCCAGCCAATTGCAGGGCACACAGAGACGAACAACCATCCACGCTCACACTCATACCTAGGGGCAATTTAGAGTGTTCAATCAGCCTGCCATGCATGTTTTTGGAATGTGGGAGGAAACTGGAGTACCCGGAGGAAACCCACGCAGGTACGGGGAGAACATGCAAACTCCACACTGGATGGCCGGAGCCGGGATCGAACTCAAGCCCGATGCTGTCTCTCACGGTGAGGCCATCATGCTAACCAGTCGGTCACCGTGCCGCCCTATATATATATATATATATATATATATATAGAGAGAGATAGATATTGTCTATATATCTATCTATCTATATATATACATAGATAGATATTGTCTATATATCTATCTATCTATATATATATATATAGAGAGAGAGAGTGTGTCTAGACGTTTGGTTGTGATTGGCTGGCAGCTGAGAACCATCGCGACCCTCGGGTGGAGAAGCGGCTTGGATAATGGACGGTTGTTACAAAAAGATCACGCTAGTCTTTCTTTTCAAATGAAAAAGTTCATGTCCAAGGGGTGGCAGTAATTCCACACAATTCACATAAAACTGCCGCTAAAAGAAGAAGCCCGCATTCTGACGTCATTTCTACGCGACACGTCAAGTCGCAGTTTGGTTGCCCCAACGCCGTGTACTGACACCCAAAAGTTGTCCACAGAAAGCGAGTCACTTTTCTGAACGGTCACTGCTTTTCTGATTAGACCTGAAAGAGTTTCCGCAAAAATCCAAGTGAAAAACCAACCACGTGAAACTGTTGGCATCCTGGAAACGCAAGTGCACCAGCATGAATGAAGAAGGTAAGCAAAGAACTGAGACGTTTCGTGTGTCTTGTCATGTGTTTGTGTCGGGTTACTTTTTGCATTCTGCGTTTTTGTGTGTATGTGCGCGCCGCGATTTAGTTTGTTTGTGCTGCCTTACTATTGTCTTTTTTATACACTTATATTTTTCATTTTGTGCGTTCTTGTTACCTTTTTATAATTTGTCATCGTGATCTGTGACATTTTGTGTTTTGGGTGGTTTTGCGATTGTGTGCCGATGCATTTTGTGTTTATGCTGTATCGGTTATTTTGCATGTATGTGTATGTCATCATGTGTGTGTTTTCACTCACATTCTGTGTGTGCAGCAAAGACGTCTCTGTCCTTTTGGGGCTTGCTGGAGCACCTCTGAAGTAAATCCAAGCACTTACAAAATATTTAGGGATCTTAGATTTTTAATTAAATACATTTTCAAAAACCAGCTGGAGAAGTGCTAAAACCATACAGTACTAGGTAGGAACGCAATAATTTTGCTAAAAAAAAAAAAGAGTATTCCCCCATTTGACTAAACGAATTATTCGATCCGCTCAATCCCAGTACCTCTCAACAGAACTGCAACCCAAATTCTAGTGTCCTGTAGTTCAAGTAAGTTGCCCTACCTTACTTCACCAAGGATATGTGCCAAGTTTATAAACTTCTTCCCCTCAATATGAACATATGACGGACATTCTGGACCTAATGATGCTGTATTTAACAGTAGGTCACTGGTCCAACTAGAAGACATTCCAGGTGGCCAGAGAGTACCAGGGTTAATTTTGAACAACAATGAGAAGAACACATTTGGCAAAAATAAAGCCAAGGTGCGGCTGACAAGTTAATTGACTGGATGGATGTATGTGTGCACCATTTTTAAGTGGTAAAATGTGAAGCCCCCCCCCCCTCAGACCGAGATGCCAACTGAATGCCCCCCCCCCAACTGATGTGCGCTGGCTCTGAAACTGCCAGCAACCTGTCATCCTAGAAGTGCCCCCGATATGCAACCATTCCATCCTTTGACTGTTTTTGTTTTTGTTGAATGTTGTGTGTTTTCCTGTTTGTGGTGCAGAGCTGTTGGAATACTTCCGCGGCCAGCTGAGGCAGGACCCTGACGTGGCTTCGGCAGTGGCTGCCATCCGCACACTGCTCGAGTTCCTCAAGCGAGACAAAGGTGACGCGAACACACTCGCATGTGCATGCACGAGCGCTGATGTTATTACTGACGAGCTTGTGACTTTTAGGTGAGACCCTCCTGGGCCTGAGGGAGAACCTGACGTGGGCCACTGACCGCCTGACCAGCGTGGATTCGTCGGTGGCCGTGTCGTCGGGTGGCGAGCTCTTCCTCCGCTTCATCAGCCTGACGTGGCTAGAACACCAGGTGGGGCGCTCACTAAACTGCTCAAATCAACCGACGGATATATAACATTGCTCTACAGCAGTGGTGGGCAAATTTTGAACTTGTGTGCCAAAATGGAATCTAAAATGTAAGAGTAAAGAAAGCGATGTAGTTTGAGTTTGCTCCCATCTAAAAAATAATCAGATTTGACAGTTAAAGTGACAAAATCGTGCATGCATGTAAGTCTCTGGTCGCCACAGCAATGTGGCAGCATTTCATGTATTTGTTTTATGGTCACCATGGCGACGGGCGGCAGGAATTGTCACGCTGCAAGAAAGTGATGGAGGAGCGTGGGCAGCTGTTTGTGGACAAGATCTCCATGTCCAGGGGAAAAGTGGCCAAGTTGTGTCACACCTTCATCAAGGATGGAGCCGTAAGTCTCGCACTCGCGCCACAAAGACAAAAACAAAGAAACGAACAAGCAGCTTTTAAGGGCCGCCGTAACCCTGGCAATGTTGGGCTGCTGGCACATCATGGGACTAAAATAAAAGCTGCTCAGATATTAAAAGACTTTCGGTAGAATGGATTGCAGATATGGTTTTCTATTTTGTAAAATATTGGTGATGAAAAAAAACTTGCCAAGTTTGCCAGTAGGTGGCATTATGAGGACATAGTTGTTTGTAGATGTCCTCAGGCCAGTACTCTCATCAAATGTTTTTTGAAAAGATACAAGCCTCTGCAGACAAGTGTAAACAGCTTTTTTTTGTAATAGCAAAACATCAAAGTTAGCCATGTTGCCGCGGCAACAGCATTGTTTAGTACATTTGTGTTTAATCTTAAAAAGGAATTGCTTTTAATTTTTTTCAGTTACAAATGAAAGTCTAATGTTGATCATTATGGTGATCCTTAATGATTTATTTTGTTTGTTTTAGGTGGTACTTGATGTAAAAAGTTTGAGAACCACTGGATTAATCAGTTAGCAAAGTATTTGCTGATTCATTTGATTAGTTGTAAATAACATGCGGACATCCCACCTGAGGTCTACGTTGTGTGACTTACTCCCACCTGTGTCTTGTGGGACAGAAAATCCTGACGCACTCCTACTCGCGGGTGGTCCTCAAGGTGCTGGAGAAGGCAGCGGCTGAGAAGAAACGTTTCTCTGTCTTTGTCACCGAGTCGCAGCCTGATGGCGCTGGGTGAGTTGCCGCCGCCGTTGTCATACACCCTGCTACTTTTTCTTCTCACCCTCATTACTGTTGTGAAAAAAGTCGACTGATGGCTGAACACCTGAGAAACCTCAACGTTCCTGTCACCATCATCCTGGACGCTGCCGTGGGGTGAGGAAGCATATGAGTTATTCACTTGTGATTGGTAAATTCTGACCAATGCCACATGTCCAATTCTAAGAGGGTGTGTACATTTGTGCAGCCTCTGTAAAATAAGTATTTTTAATTGAGTAGTCATCTTAGTTTTTTTGTTTGTTTTTAATCCCCACCAAAACGGGCAATGAACGGGGTGAGAAGACGTTTTATTTCCACATTTCCGTATCAGTGGCGTCAGGTAGAGTCCTCGTACCTTCAAAAACAGCATGTTTGGTCAAAGAGAGCACACCGTTTCAAGCACTTTTCATTGGTCAATCATTTGTTTTAAAAAAAATAACACTCACACGTGTGGGCTGCCCAGTGGCATTGATTTATAAGAGAGCGGAAAAAAAGTCAAATTTACCAAATTATGACACCAATAATGTATTGTAAAAATGAATTAGGCAGGCAAGTGTTTCCCTTGGAAATGCAATTATTTGTCATTGCGAACATTATTTGTTCATAGTAGGCTTGGAAAATATTGACATATCATTTAAATTTTGGACACAAAAGCAGAATATTTATTAATATATATATTTATCAGGATAGCAGAGTACCAATACCAGGTATCGGTATCGGGCCGATACCGGCCTTGTTTTAAGGTATCGTACTTGTGGAGGCTGCCAGTACCAGCCACTGACACTTAATGCAAAAAAAAAAAAAAAAATCTGACATCAAGTCCTCCTAGGCAGTAGTTGGCGCAATACTACGGCTGTTTGACACATCGGCGAATCATCTGTCCAAAAGAAATGGCAAACATTTTTTTGTCATCATCGTAAATGAAATCTCATGCAACAAAAGTTGCAGAGGTATAAAAAAAAAACATTATCAAAATAAATGATAATCAAATATATTAAAGACTCATATAATGTTTGTATTTACCATCGACAACAAAGAGTTGTTTTTCCACAAATTATATACTTTGGCCTAAAACAACTACGTATTGTCAGATAAATTATATAGGTGGACAAAAAAGCGACAGTTTCCCCGGAGAAATGCTATAAAGTATATTTTCATGCGTCAGGTACATCTTGGAGAAAGTGGATCAGGTCATTGTCGGCGCCGAAGGCGTGGTTGAGAGCGGCGGCATCATCAACAAGGTTTGCCAATTGCCACCTTTTTTCTTTTTCTTTGTTGGTTTGTCCATTTCACCTCCGGTGTACCTCTCCCCCACAGATCGGTACCTACCAGATGGCGGTGTGCGCAAAAGCCCACAACAAAGCGTTCTACGTGGTAGCAGAGAGCTTCAAGTTTGTGCGCCTCTACCCGCTCAACCAGCAGGACGTGCCTGACCAGTTCAAGGTAAGATGAACCGACTTCCAATGTGCGTGATTGTGAATTGCCAAGAGCTGTGGAAGTGGAAGGAGCTAATGCCGCCATCTTGTGGTAACTTGGTGCCAATTAACTATGTTAAAGTAAGACCTGGAGCCGCATTCAGACAAAAGTAGTGCTTTGCCACATCCGTTGGTAACTTGGTGCCAAGGAGCTGTTACGAAGGTGAGAGCTTCATTTACAGAAAAGTAGCACCTTGTCACCATATTGTGGGATCTTAGTGCCAGGGAACTATGTTAAAGTTCATTGAGGAACTTCATTAAGCCAAAAGCAGTGATTTGCCACCATCTTCTGGTGTCGTGCAGAGGAACTGTTGAAGGGAGTTGGAGAGCTTCATTTTACCAAAAGTAGCGCTTTGCTGTCATTTTGTGGTACCCTGGTGCCAAGGAACTATGCTGAAGTGAGTTGAGGTGCTTCATTTTGGACAAAAGTAGTCCTCTGCCATTAGCCTAGTGCCTAGGAACTACATCAAAGTGAGATGAGGAATTCATCTTGTTGTAGCCCGGTGATAAGGAACTACGTTGAAGTAATCTGAGGATCTTCATTTGGATTAAAGGTAGTTTCAAACCGTTGTTCAGATTTTTATATTTGTTGCAGGGCAAATAACAGGGGGACATTCTATAAATATATCTGCATTTCTGTTTTTAATTGTGTCATAGAAAATGTGGAATTGTCATTTTGGGAATGTGAAAAAGAAGCGTGGAAGGACTGGAGTAGCGGGGGCGGTTACGAAAACCAAAGACTTTTAAAGTCACTCGAGCATTGACGTCACCGGGCTGAACCTAACAGGTGCATGTGTGTTTTGTCAGTACAAGGCGGACACTTTGAAGAGTCGGTCCAACCTGTCGGAGGAGCATCCCCTGGTGGACTACACGCCACCCTCACTCATCACGCTGCTCTTCACCGACCTGGGCGTCCTCACGCCGTCGGCAATCAGCGACGAGCTCATAAAGCTCTATTTATGAAACATCAATAAAAAGAAAACAAAAAAAGTGTCTAATGATGCGTCGCACCAGTGATTTGTCGCTCAAAGTCCTCCTCGCCAATTTGCCCCTTCTTCAGTTTCTTGAGCAGACGAGTGTCCTCCAGGAGTTCCTCCATGTCTTGGTCGTTGCCGTCGTCGTCATCGGAGCCCTGAGGAGACCAACGCAAGCTACGCGTCACACGAAAGCACATGGTCGTTTGTTAGCCGAATAGCACAAGTTTAACTTGCTGTCCCAAAAGCAACGAAACGTCGACACATGCTCACTAAAAAAGCAGTTTTCTATGCCTGTGTGGTCTGCAAGGTCATTGCAAAGCGCAAAATGTCAAAGCACGTTGGACTCTTTGGCTCTGTTTTTTTCTTGTTTTGCAAAGAAGAAAAAAGACTTCAAATTGTTTGCAAGTGTGTTCAGGCCTGCATTCTCATCTTATCAATGGAAAGATATGAGCATCTGCATACAGGTTTGAACAGCTTTTGTTGCCTATTTACTTTACAGTGAACCCACAGTGGCAATTATGCCATTTGGCTGAAAATGTCCATGTCGGGGGGACAACTATGACTGCATTGAATCTGGTTCATATTCTTTTCAGAAATCGATGCAACTGGTCAGTCCGCACGCGAGTTATTTTTACAAGATATTAACCGATCTAAAGTAAGGGTGCAACTAATGCCTATTTAAATAATCGAGTCTTGATTATTTTGTCAATGAATCAATTGAATTTGAAAAAAAAAAGTTAATTTCCATCTCTTCATTAAAAAATAAATAAAATTGACAGTCTCAAAAATGCACAAACAAATTGATTATGATTTAGTTAATAATTTGGCCCATGTCTGAAAAATCGGCAAACCTGTATATATCATTAATTTCTAAAGTAAAAGCAGAATTTTACAAATGTCTTATTTTGGTAAAAAAATTTGCTTTTTTTTTAGGACTACAGAAATCAGAGAACATTTAAATGATTTGGACAAATTTGCGTTGCACCTCTTAAGTGTGAAATTTAGCTTGAAAAGAATGTGAAATAACTCATGTTATTTTTTTGATTTCCTGAGACGATAAGAGGAAGAACTAGGGCTGCCATTAACGATGACATGAGATTATTTGTTGATTCATCAAATCATATTTAAAAAAAAAAAAAAAACATTTTCATTTACAGCCCTTTGGTCAAAAATAAGACATTTCAAATTAACAGTGCAAAAATGCTCAAATGAATTATGATTCAGTTCCCTGAAATTCAAATTGAAGAAGGCCTCCACGCAAGAAAATTTACTGTTGAGAGGCTGAAATTCTGAGGATTTGAAGAAATTCAGATCTGTAAATGCTCATCAAAAATCATGAGCAATCAATTTGATAATTGATTAATCGTCACAACAACCAAAGTCAAATTTCTGCTACCTGCGCCCGTTTCCTTTTAGCTGCGTTCTTTTGGCGCCTGCACTTCTTGGCTTTCTGTTTGGACCACGCTTGGTTCCCGACGCCTTTCTTGGCCCTCGGCTTGTCGTCATCCTGCCGCCTCAACGTGAGTGACGCCAGCATCTTTTGCCGCTGCTTCTCACGCTGTTTGTCCTTATAGCGAATGGTGTCCGTGTCCAACGCCGTCGGCTGGAAGTTGGGAAAGCTTTTCCCGCGCAATTCCGGCATCTTGGGCAGGCGAAGGAGCGCAAAGCTGCGGGCTACTGAGGAAAAGTCCAAATCTATGGCGAGGAGATAAGAAGAAAAAAATTAAATGACAAGAAAAAAGACTTTTTAATGTTGCTTGAAGATTCGACCTTTGACCCTGAAGATGAGGCTGCATTCATGCTTGGCGTAGGCCTGCACGTATGACACAAAGGCCTTCATGCCCTTTTCAAAGATGGCGCGGTCCGCCTGCGCCAGTGCCTTCACTTTGGGCAGCACGTCCACCACGTCCTTAACAGCGGGCATTTTCTGCAGCGGACACTGCACGAGCGAACGAGTTGAGTCCAAATTGTTGCATGTTATTACTGTGTGTTTCTTTTTAATGTCACAAAATCATTCCTGTGGCGTTTTATGCTTTCCATTCATTTCAAAGGGCAAAGGCAAATTGAGTTGTGAGCTCACCCTCTGGTTGATGGAAAGAAAGTTGACATAGGACTCCTCCATCGGCAGCAGGAAGACCAACGCGTTGCCGTGGTTACCGATACGTGCTGTGCGACCGCAGCGGTGCACGAAAGCGCTGGGAAGGAGGCCCAGATGTTACGTCGACTTGCTCGTGGCCACAAAGTGTTCAGGTGACACAACAGCTGGGGCTCGCTACGCTAACGAGTATGACTTACCTGGCACTGCTGGGAGGGTCGTACTGCAGCACCCAGTTCACATCGGGGATGTCGATTCCGCGTGCCATGACGTCCGTGCACACCAGGATGCCGCTGCAATGGACACATGGCCGGCGTGAGGGAGGCGACAGCCAGGACAGACAGTCGGGCAAATGAGTCAACGGGTCGCTCACCTTTTGAGGGCTCGGAAGTCGGCGAAGATTTTGTTGCGCTTGTGTTTCATCTTGCCGTGGATGCAGTGGACGGGGACCTTCTTCACCAGAGACTCCAGAGCGCGGCCAAAGTACTCCACGCAGGCACATGTGCTGTGGAGGAGGAGAAAGGAGAACGAAGAAATGGATGAGAAAGAGGCGGTGGACCAAGGAATGGGGAGGGAGTGGAGGCAAAGGAGAGAGGAGAAGAGGAGAGGAGGAAGATTGAGTGGCAGTAGAGCAGAACTAAGCAAGATTAGAAAAAGGAGGGGAGGTGCACAAGTTGGAGGGGGAGGAAGAAGAGGAGAAACAGATGGGAGAGAAACATAAGAAAAAGGGGAGGAGAGGAAAATGAAAAAAAAGTGCAAGGAATGACGGAAAAAGAGGAGGAGGAGGAGGAAGGAGAGAATGAGGAGAGGAAGAAAAAAGAGGAGGTAACGGATGATGAGAGAAGGATGGCGAGGGAAAAGAGGAAGATGACAAATGGGAGTAAAGGACGAGGAGGTGCAGCAAGATGAGAAATAGGATGATGAAAAAGGACCAACAAGAGAAAGGCGTGACATGATGGCCGTCATGTGACAATTTGGCACCTGAAGAAGACCAGCTGTTTCTGATGTTTGTGTTGCCGTAGAAACGCCACCAGCTGGTTGAACTTGTCCTCAGCGCGACACACCTGAAGCGAGAACAACGTGAGAGGCCGACGCGAGCACGTGCACGACACACGGAGGTGGACATCCCCGACTGACAGAGTAGTAGTTGCACAGTCTGGAGGGCGTCCTGAAGGCGGTGCCGTCGGCGGCGCCCTTCTCCTTGACAATAATGCGGACCGGGTTCCTGAGTCCGGCTCGAACCAGCTTCTCCAGTTCCTGCGTCTGTGTGGCCGAGAACAAGCCTGTGCGCCGCTGCTTGGGCAGGAAGCTCAAGATGGCATTCAGACTGCCGGGAAAACACCATCGTTAGCGCATTAGCCATGGTAAAAAAAAAAAAAGAAAAAAGGAACAGTATCATAATTTTTGTGCATTTTATATGTCACATCAAGTCCTATTTTGAAATAAAGGGATGGAATTGAAAATATTTTTTTAATCCGATTATTCCTCCTATAGGGCACTTTTTTTGCTATTGGAACAAGGCTATCCCCTGACTAACTGGAGCTCGTCAATTCACTTCACCGCAATTCCTACGCTCCAAGATGTCTGTAAATAACATTACATCTGACAAAATGAAGCTCCTTGACTCCAACATAGTTCCTTGCAGAACTGGGCAGGCCGTCCCTGGGGGGGGGGAACCACCCGATGCCCATTTTGCGTCTTTCCCCATCCCGCGGGAGTTTCTGTCACTTCCGGCACATTCGTCGTGTTGTGGCTTTTACAATTGTTGTGAACTTTATCGGGCACCATAGATGGGCCCAAAAACGGTATGAAATGAGGCCTATTTGCAAATGTGGAACCGCAAATATACGAGGGTTTCATGGAAGGTTTACAAGCTAACCTTCATTTACAATCTATATTCCCTGTTGAAATGAACACAAATGCCATTAATCCATTACAGTCAAAATACAGTTTTTTTTTTAATAATAATTAATACGATATTGCAATTGTACAAAAATACGATGAAACACTGTGAGAGAATGTAAAGAAAAAAAATATTTAAAAAAGTGACAAATTACGAGTCACACCAAAAACCAGCAGCGGTGTTGCGTGTGCCTTAAAGAGGGTGAGGCCCAGTGAGTGACACCAGAAATGATCAGGTTGATTTGATATCAATTCATTTGGAACTTGATCTCCGCACAAATTCATGCCTTCGCTCAAAGTAGCCTTGCTTGTTGTCATTTTGTGTTGCCTCCTATCGTGTGAGTGGCGACTGGGCCCATTCTACCTGTTTTCAAAGCCCATGTCCAGAAGTCTGTCAGCCTCGTCCAGAACCAGCACGTCCAGGGTCTTGACCGAGCTGGCCAGGTCCACGCCGTCCCCCTTCCTGCGGAACATATCCTCCAGGCGGCCAGGCGTGGCGACCACGATGTTAGCCCTGCAACACGACAACCATTCCCTGGGCTTGGATTTGTCAATGAATACTACTTTGCGGGTGCTACGCAGGGCTGAACAATTCATCTCAATGTAGTCATGTCATTTTAAAATTGCAAAGGATGCAATTTGTAAAAAAAAAAAAAAAAAAAGGACATTTTGGTCGGTCAGTAGGGTATGATTTTTTTAGGTATGTGTATATTTGATTAACGTGTTTATACGATGTCTACATAAGTAGAGGGCAAGTTGAGTCAAATAATAAAGTTGCTGGAATCTCTCAGTGACTCTTGAGCGCCTCAGTATGTTTTAACGTGCCTGCGCCCAATAATACGGGGAACTTTTTGCATGTGTTAAATACAGAAATAGAACCTGTAACCGAGACTGCATCTTTTAATGCGGTGCACCTTATGGTCGTGAAAATGCGGTATTATAAATTTGATAGTGCTTACTGGATTACAGATTAATTGATTGCTCGTATTTTTGTGAAAATATAAGGGATAGGGACCCCGAAAAAAATGATTGCATATTACATTGTAATTGCAATATTGAGGGGAAACAAAAGCCCCAACGCCTTCCCACGTGTGCTTCTGATATTATTACCCGCTTTCCTTGAACTTTTCAATGTCCTCCATCGGGTTATTGCCTCCGATCATTAACATCTGCCTGGAAACAAACAAGAAAGGAAGTGAACAATTGCTCAAAGACTTGCTGTTCTACCATTATTCCGTTTCAACTGACTAACGGGTCGACTTACGTGAACTGAGGAAACTTCTGAAGGAAGTGTCCGATCACTTCACTGATCTGCACGGCCAACTCACGCGTGGGTGTGACCACCAGTGCGCCCACCTACGCCCAAAAAGACATACACGAATACATGTCAATTCGTGACCAATGACCGCATCGCAAAATTCCTGGAATTTTTCTGGCAGATTTCCATGAGGTGTTAGGATGGGGAATTTTGGAAATATTCCAAATTACAAACTGTGTACTGCAGGTCATTTGATGGAAAGCTTTTATATCGTTATTTTAACAGAATAGAAGCCTATGTCACATTTAGAACTTTTCAGAAAACAAGAAAAAATATAACTTTAATTTCTTTGTTGATTTGGTAACAGTGAGTATAAATGGACTTAGGGAATTATACTATTAGGCTAACGACAGTCAGGCATGAATGTAAACTATTTGACTCGGCAGAAGCAGGTATCTATGCAAAATAGTGAGCTCTTCTTGCCCTCAGGCGAGCGCATTACAGTATATTAATTGCTGATTGCTAGCGCTTCAGACACACCTCTTTCCATTGAAACATTACAATTTTGAAAATTCACTGCATTTTTCAACCTTAAACACAGACACACCTGCATCCTCTTCAGCTTCTCTTCTCTCCGGAGTAGAAGCTCCAGGACGGGAATGACGAACGCCAGTGTCTTCCCACTCCCAGTCACCTACAAATGTCATCATAGCGAATCAGAACAAGACAAATTACACAATTAGATAGGTGGGTGGGTGGACGGACGGACGAGGTGGGCACGGTTCCGGCCACGACCCTCCGGCCGTATTCCTAATAATTGTCAGATGCCCTCATCCCAAAATGGGCGTTCGCGGTGTCGGAGGATCTGACCTTTCCGACACAGGGTCGGGCTGCCCAGCTCTGGCAATGAGCATCACCTCACAACCGAAGTACATATCACAAGTTGAAGAGATGGCTATCTTTACGCTTTGACTTGCTTTTTCGTCCCCTTTTATTTATTCCTTTATTGTTCATCAAATTAGTCACTCACCGCCTCAGCAGCCACATCCTTGTTGCTCATGAAAAGCGGTATACAGGCAGCCTGGAGGGAAAACACACACGCAAAACAAGTACAACAACTTAACGTACTATACTGCACTGTTTTGATTCAAGTTGTACGTGTTGATTTACAATTGACCATACCTGGACGGGCGTCATATGCGTGAATTTGAGTTCGCGGAGCGTCTCTAAGATGTTATCGTTTAATTTAACAACCAAAGTGTCCCACATCCCTTCGGTGATGTTCTCCATGCTGAAAAAGGGGCACGTGGCGAATGGAAGCGGCAACCTGCTAAACTATGCAACAATATGTTGGCACTTCCGGGTTGCGCGTCACATCGGAAGGAAACAATAAGACCGTGAAAAATTTTAACAAAAAATAGTGAGCATTTAAAACAAAATTTAAACTATTTAAAATATGTCAAATTCTTACATAGATACAAGACATAGCGAAAACAGGTTCGCCCGTTTTAAAGCTAAAATACATCCCCGAATCGGGTTGCGACCATGTCTTCGCTCCGGGTGGAAACTTGAGCACGAGGGAAACCGTAAACCCCCAGTAAAAAGTTAACAAACTAGAATATATTACTGTAATTTACAATTTCCATAAACCGATTCCTTGCGCAAATTGTTCAAAAATAAACAGCGCCACAATGCGAACACTTCCGGGTTGTGTCTGTTTACGTTCCGGGTGTTCATCAGAGTCCGTTTTGTGGTAGAATATAATTTAATGCTACACAAATAAAAAATCGTTTACGCCAGGGGTCTCTAATCATATTTCTTGAGATCCGCCGTGCTGCAACACATATGATCAGATAAATTCTGCAAGGTCTGCAGAAGTTGGATAAGGATCCTGATTATTTGAATCCCGTGCTGTAGCAGGGAGCGATATAAAACACGCTGGGCGACGACCCTCGAGGAACAGGATTGAAAAACCCTGATGTTTCCTAAATAAATTTCAAGGGTAGATAAAGTGCCTTAAATGAAGCCACCCCCCCCCCCGAAAAAAAACACCTGGGTATTCAAAAACATTAAATTGATCAATATATAACAGTACCTCAACTCAGGAACGGTTTGTAGATTTACATGACTTCATTAGACTTTTTGGTTTGTAGATTTCATTTAATTATGGAACAACACTTGCAAATCGTGATAGAAATGTTTTTTCACCAGTATTAAAACATTTGCAACCAGTCATGGTTTCGAGTTTCTTTATTATGAAACCTGGGGCTTGTTTTTAACAACCATTCTACATTTGTACAGATGGATGCATCAGAGTCGGAGTCTGAAAAGGAGAGACTGAGTGCAGATGAGTTTTCCTGCCTGAGCAAACACCAAAGGTTTTTTTTTTGTTTGTTTGTTTTTTTTGGGAATACAAAAACTCGGGAGCACTTCCAGTTGAGATGCAATGCACAGGACGCAGCCGCCAAAGTGAGAGACCCCCAGCGGCTTTGGACGTTTAGCAAGAGTCGAAAGAACAACGACACCCCACAAAAAATTGATGTCAAATAGAGCGCAACAAAAATTACATCCAAACATTGCGTCTCAGTGAAAATGCTCCAAAACAACAAAACAAGTCCAAACTCAATCGCATAATTTAAAATCCACCCCAACATAGTAAGCAGCCACAAAAAGCACACAGCAGTCAGTAGATCAAGATTGCCCCCCCACCCACGCCACCCGTTTAAAAAAAAAAAAAAAAAGACAAAAAAACCCATCCCACCTTAATCTTGCGGCTCTTTTATACTAACTAGCAAAGAAAATCAGAAGTGGTGAAAACTGCCAGTCTGCTTTGCAGTGTGTAAAGAATTGTCTTGAGGAATACGAGGGTTCCCACCGTGCCGCAATTACACCACCCGCCGCACTTCGAAAAACCTCTTCAGGTAGTAAATCTGTCCCAGCGTCATGGCCACCAGGACGAGGGCCTCGAAGAAGGACCACAGCACCACTCGGCTGTTTGTGTTGTCATTAACTGAAAAGCAGAAAGAACAAAGGAAATATTTGTAAGTCATACCTCCCCTTTTTTTTTTTTTTTTTTAAACCAGGTTCCTGGCGTCAATGCGTACGCTTACGATACTGATTTAGCAGATAGCGAACAATTCCTTTAAAAAAACAAGATTCAAGCTGTTTATTGCCACTCATGGGTAGAAGAGTGAGAATTAGCTATCTTAATGCTTGCACCTTAAAAAAAAACAAAAAAAACAGACCATTGTTGTTTTGGGCAGGTTTTTTTTTTAATTTAGACTTTTGCACAAAAATGCTTATTAGTTTTCGTCACATTTAGTCTTAACCTGTGTTCTAATGTCCAGCTAATTCATATTAACACATATGGAAAGCGCTTTGTTGGAGTTCCAGCAGTCATAAAACGCGCTATATAAAGTTGTATTGTATTCCTATTTCTGATAGTCTTAGTCTAGTTTTAGACAATGAAAACTCCAAAAGGTTTTAGCCTGATTTTGTTAAAAATAGGCATACATGGTTTCCACCGCCAAAGACATTCTGATTGACCACTAAGGATTATGCATTAAAAAAGATAAAGTGGTAACAGTGGAATCAGTGCTCATTGCTCCAGCCGAGAACCAAAACATTTTATTTGTCAAATGTTGTGGCTTAATTTTATGTTTTTATGAGTTTTATATGTGTTCTTTTTTTCATGCATGCGTTTGGGCGGAAACAAACTATGTCCAAATATGGTCAGCTCCATATTCTCCCCACAAATTGATACGACTGGTCTGTCACTTTTATGCATTATTAAGCAATCAACTCTCCTAGTCACTTGAACCGTTTGAGAAGCGCCCTAAAACTCTGCCACTTTGAATTACAAACTACTTGGTCTCGTGACGTTCGCAATGTGAGCCCGAGGACGCTTTAACAGCAATTCCAGTCATGGCAGCCCCCTGCGATGGTCGCAAACGGATGGATTCATCTGATTCATTCTTATGTGACAACTTGTATTTCGATGATTAGGTGCCATTTCCTATATTTTGTGTGCACTCACTGGCTCTGTGTATCCTCTCGCGGACCTCCATGTACTCCTGCTCGTGCTTGACCGCCGTCATGGCCACGGCCAGCTCGTTGATCATCTCCTCCAGCTTGTTTTGGTGCGCTGCCATAAAAACAAAACAACACACACACACACAGTCACAACATTGCTCCCCAAAACACGCGCATATGTTAGGCACAACGGCGCTTAGCTACACTCGTGCCCAGAAACAAGACAAGCATCAATCGCTGGAATGCCAAGCGTCAATGAAAGGTTCCCAAACGGCTTGGTGGGGACTGATGGAATTTTTTTTTTCTTTTTTCTCCAAGCGGTGTTTTCACAGTGCGACGAGTCAAACCACTCCCAATTCCTCATTCCTCACACGCAGCAATGTGCACTATTAGTGACGTTTAACTACACACAACAATTCTGGTTAAAGCAGCACTTCCCAACTTTGAATGTGCCAAATCACAGTTTACATGCCAAAAATCTTGCAAGACCGCCAATCCAAAATTACACAAATGTTATACTAAATTTACATTTTCTGCACTGTCAATTTGAAATGTATATTATTTGAATAAAGGGACGGAAATTAAAACAAGTTGTTATTTTTTTTACCCAAATATGATTGACAAAATACAAATGAATTGGTAATCATTAGTTGCAGCCCTCCTTAAATGTGACCTTGGAGAAGAATATTGTGACTTTGTTCCAGGTTATAATATTTTTTACTTCCTTGCAAGTTTCTGCCTTGTTTTAATTCCCTTAAATAAATCTGACTAAATAACTTTTTTTTTGTGAAATACACTTTTTTTCACGTAGTATGACCACTTTATTCCAGGTTATATCATTATAGCATACATGTTTTCTAATTCTTTTACTCACATTAACTTATGAGTTTATTCTCAAAAATAAGGGAAACTTATTGTAAAATTTGTCTTAGTTCGACAATACTTTTTTTTAATCCTAATACAACCAAATTATTTGAATAACTTTTTTTTACTATGGTTTTCATAACATACAATTCATCTAAAATAAGCTTTTTTTTTGTTATGTTACAATTTTTCTTCATTTTACTTTAGTATCATTAAATCCCCATAAACTAATTACTTCCCCAGACTTTTTTCTTGTCACAGTACTTTACTTGTAATATCACTTTATTCTCCTAAATTTAGATTTTTAAAAAAAAAATTAAAAATCTGACTTCCAAATATCCCCCCATTGTGGGAGTAATATTGTTTTTCCTGTTGTACAGTTCATTCCACCTTCCCCGCTCTGAATTGTTCTAATTTTTTACTGTATTCTCAGAAGTCCAACTTCTTAGGATAATATCAAAACTTTATCCTACTAATGACATTAAAACTACAGTATGATATTACGGTTTTATTTTCTTGGGAAAACAAAACTAAATACTGCTATTTTATTATAATAGAATAACTCTTTATACGACACTAATATCAATGAACAAAGATAAGTCATTTGTAGAGATTAAAATAATTTTTTCATGACCAATTAAGTGAAACTGAATTAACTTTGGCACTACAATAAAGTGCCGCGGCACAGTGGTTGGAAACCACTGGGTTAGCGAATACACACACAAAAAGAAAACCACATTCTAGCCGCCTACCATCCCAAGTGCCGCCACCCCCTGGAGGCAAGGAGGAAGAGAGCGTCCACAAGACGGTGAAACAAAAACAAACGAAATGAGGGCGCATGAAAGGAAAACAGCTGCATGGTTTGCAAAAGCAAAGTGGGGCTCAGTCACCTTCCGTCTCCATGTCCTGGCCTTTGGGTGCCTCGCCGATATCAATGGTGAACATGACAATCTTGGGCGTCATAGTGGACATTTTATTGCTGAAGCAGAACTTGTAGGTGCCGTCCATGTGCGCCGCCACCGAGTACTTGCCGCTTGACTCCCGGTCGCCCTTGTAGATCTGCTTGCCGTCGGGACCAGTTATCTAGAAGCAGCGACGCCACGCATAATAATCAGAGACAAAAAACTATCACGGGCATCAACAAGTACAGTGCGTACTTTAGTTAGCCCATGTGTGATGTCACGTTAGATTGTGCTAGCACATGATTTCAGCTTGTATGCTCACTAATGATGGGCGTCAAGTGAAGTTGTAAAGAATTGGACATAATAGACAAAATACAGCCGATCATGTAACATTGATTCATCATTGTGTACATGCAAAATGCAAATGGTGTTAATGCTTTACGGTGCTCTCAGTTTTAAGTGCTTTAACACCATCTGGTGACTTTAACACACAATTGCAAAACCGTATTTAGGAGGGGTGTCAACAAGTTAGGAAATTTCTCTGCCGTCGGCAGGACAATTTGGGACTTTTTATTACTTTTGTGCTCCTTCGGTAACATGGTCCTTCTAAGGCAGGTGTGGGCAAACTATGGCCCAGGGGCCACATGGGGCCCATTAAATGTTTTAATCCGCCACGCCGAACTTGAAAAAAAATTAATGAATAAACCCTGTTAATGTTTTATTTGTTAAATACTGTGCTGTGTCAAAGATGGATATTTTGTTGTAATACTTTTGTTCTTTTTCTTTTAAAATTAAATGTATTGTTTTTCTCAGATGAGGTGAGGTTACCAAAATCCATCCATCTGCTCCTGGTCAGGACCCTCTGTCAAATTTTAGAACCCATTGTGGTCTACCAATAAAAAAAAGTTTACCCACCCCTGTTCTAAGGCATGCTGGCCATGTTAGCAGAGGAGTAGCTGGCCTTGCGCTGCAGCTTGACAGTGAACAGCAACATAACCCAAGAGTCCAGTACGGGTCTGACAGGCAGGTAGACAGGGCTGCTTGCAGGACTGACGCCAGAGGAAAAACGTGTTCAACTTCATGTTGATGCAGGACAAAAAAAGTCTGGCTGGCTCTTGGCCGGGGTAAAAGTCAACAGCAGCTCAATGGAAGCTTCAGCTCCAGAGTCATTTTTTATTCATGCATTTAGAGAATGAGTGTAGCTATGCATCGCCGAGTCAACGGCGTCATAAAATTGCTAATAGGAATGTAGTAATTACAGGATGAGAAGTGACTACACACAGTGTCTTTGTATTTTGGGTACACTTATTTAGGGTTGAATCAAAACTGCCAATACTCGACATCTCCTATTTAAAGATCTAGTGTGCGGTAATTTCAAAAAATGGCAATTCAAATCTTTTTGTGTCACAAGTAAAGTAATTGCAAATGATTGGTATATTTGACATAATAATAGTTTTCCATACGGAAGTGTGATGTCATACCAATGGATGCATGGCAGAGCTCACCATTGAAAGTGTATTAGGCCAGTTTGAAATTGACTCAGAAAGCGAAATATCAAATGTATCTGAGGGGATCCAGGTATTTGAAGAGCTGAAGGATGAGGAGCTTGTTGGAATTATGTTCATCGGACCAAACATGTACAAGCCAGATGCTCAGGAGAATGAAAATATTGTGCCTGAACGACCGGACATGGAGTGGAAACTAATGCTCCATAATGCTCCGATTACTTTCAAATGGCTTGCATGGTGACATTTGGGTTTTCTAGTTGAAGAAAAGGACGGTAAGATATTCGCAGTTAAGACGAAGACAGTTTGTAAACCGCAAAAAAAAATACACCATACACCGCAGTGAACACGAGCTGTATACAAAGACATTTGCAGTGCTACCATGAAAACACGACGATAACTACGCCTGTAAAAACACCTCCAAACAAGCAAACGTTATTAACAAATGCATTTGCATCTCCATTGTCCCCATCGAGTGCGAGAGCTACCACAAAAACAAATCATATTATAGTGTACATCGTGCATGACAGAGTCATTTACGCCGGTGGATTCACCATTTAATCGAGGTATCAGATGCTGTCATGGCATCACTTTAGTTGCACAGTAGTTTCAACACGTTACAAAAAAAGATGCAAGTAACTTTTTAAAAGTGCATTCATCCACCAGGATTGTACCTTCGGCTAAAATGCACCGAGGGATAAAAGTTAAGGTAAGCTTTGTAAGGATACAAATTGAAACTGTAACATAGTTGTTAGCCATGTTCCGTCATAATCGTCCGCTGCCAGCTTTGTAGATCACGTTCCTCTCACCGCCTATAGCTTGATATTCATTCTTCATTTTTAAAGTAAAACTTGTGTAACAAGTATTTAGAAGGTTGGGAATCATGCCAGTGGGGTCACAATGGCGTAATACAGGTGTAAATCCAACCAAAAGAAAAATCTAAATTGCTAAATTCCAAAATAAATAAATAAACAAACAAAAATAGTCAACCTCTGCTTCGCGGTTTTTAAATTTTCGCTTGTCATTTTCTGCGCCCGATTGACTTTTTATTCCCTACGGAAAAAAATGTGCCCTGGCTAAAAAAAAAAAGTGCCCTGGTTAAAAAAATATTGTAAAGCAATACTCCAAAACATGCAGACGTTAGGGTATTCAGGTAATCAATTTTACCATTATTATTCTTATTTACCTATCAATAAACGTGCAACATCCGGGTACTTCACCAGTACAATTTGACAGTGTTGCTGAGAGAACATATGGAAACATCCCGGCTTTTCCATCAACAAGAATAACACTCAGATCTGACAAACATATGGAAACCAATACCTATGTGCACGTTGAAGGGAGCAAAAGTCACACTTTGAAAACTTTAAATACAAATTATAACTCACGATATACACAACGAAACCATATCGCGGATAAACGATTGCTAGAATGTCGAAACCGAATGTTGGCATTCACGCAGTTGATGTCTGTCTATGACGACAAGAAACAACTTTAAAATCATTGAAGTTTACTCTTTATTTAGATATAGAAGCTTGAAAGACAGGTTTCACGTGAGCGGCGTTGAGTTAGCCGCACCGCCGCTAATGCTAACAGATGGCGGCTGACGGGACAGGACAGCACCATCACGGCCTTCGCCGCAGATTAGCGTCGCTTCGCCGCCAGATCGCTGGTACATTTGGGTGTCTCACCTCAACGTCGATATCCAGGAAGCCTCCCTCGGCGACTTCGAACATGAGCCCCATCTTGGTGCCGGAGTTGACCCGCTCGTAGAAACACTCGTCGGCTTGGGCGTCGATGCTAACGAAGTAGCCGGACGCCGTGGCGGACAAGACGGCCAGCAGGACAACCAGCTCCGACGTGGTAAACATTGTTCGCGGACTTTAAGGGGGTGGGGGGGAACAAAATGAAATAATAGCAAATAGTATCCTCGGCGCGCAATCTCCCCTGCAGGAGAAGAGTTTCGAGCGGCTGAGTTAGTGCCGGAGAGGAAAAAACTAACGTGCCAAACTGCGGCGGCTGTGTGATTGCCACGTACGGTTTAAACGGCGAGCGGCCAGGGTCAAGTGAGAGAAAAACGCGATACGTAAATACTCGCTGGTCGCCATACTACGGTTTTGAACAAGTGTGTGTGGGCAAAAGTATTTTATATAAAACTAGTAACCGAACTTTTATCGCACACTTCGTTACAACGGGATTCATAACGAAAGAGCCAATGAACAATGGTAAAACCATCGATCGGTCTAAATACAAGAGAATATTAATTAGTGCAAAGCACCACTCTAACATAATTTCCTTTTTTATGACGTGATTGCATTGTGTTACAATGTTTATATTTATGTTTGTATTTTTACACAATTATAACGTGTCACATAACCTAGTTAGGACAGGGCCTTAAAATGTTTCTTGAAACTGAGCGTGCACATTTGGAAAGACTGAAGTTCTCGTACCAGGATAGAAAAGAAAAACAGACAAAGTGAATAAGTTGATCGTAAAAATACAGCAAATTGCACTAACATTTGATAAAACAACACCACGAAAAGAAGGTCAAACAAAAAAAAACAAGCCTGAAGAAGACCTTACACAAAATCAAGTAACACTTTACATGAACTTTTTTTTTTTTTACCGGTACCGTGATTAACAGCGAGTAATGTTCGTCAAGAGAAGGAACATACAATAACTTTTTTTCTACGCAAGCGCATTGTGGGCACACGAAAGTAGTATTTCATTTCATCATCACGGCACCCCGATGTATCAAGAGTTGTTGATTCAACACAATCGGGTGGCGTAAAACAGTACAGCGGCCGCACCATGTAGCAAATCAAACGTACACTTTAGTTCGTCGCAGGTTTGGTGACGTCCAACAATCGACTTCTTCTGAAGTCTCCGGGACGGGCCTAAAAGTGCTTTTTATGTCGTACTTGCTCAGACTTTCTTTTGTCGATGCCGTGATTTCGGCACGCGTATTGGCCGGATATGAGCCGATGAACGTCTTTTCCCGGTGACTGGAGGGAAAACAGTCGCGAAGGTTCTCCACCTAGCTGCTGGAAAGCTACTGCTAGCTGCCAAGTGGGGAAGGAAGTGAGGAGCGGAAAAAAAATAAAATAAAATGACATCTCGGAGGTAAGCGCTTCCCTGGAAAATAAAGTCCGCCGCTGGTGTTGACCCGGTCATCCAAGTTAAAATCCACGAACGGTTTTAGGGGCAGCGTGTCGGTAAACAACCTCCGTGTGTCCCCGACGTTTGTGTGTAAGGGGGCGCGGGGGAGCTGTTAGCTCACCGCGTTACGTTAGCCTACACCGGTGACTGCATATTTGCGACCAAACACGAACGCAAACTTACACACACACATTGTAAATCATGCAATAAAAACATACAATGATTCCCTATTGCCTGCGAGGCGTTCATGTTAGCCCCTCTCAAGTTGGAGGTCGGCTCATGATGGCAGTGTTATGTGGCAACATTAACCATAGAGCCAATGTGAGCGCCTTTATGTGCAAGAAGAAAAGCGCCCTTGAACGAGGCAAGCTGCGAAACGACTTGGGGTGAACACTGGTAGTGTAATACTGGCGTTTTATAAAGAGTTCAACTGTGTAAACTAAAGCTAATTCAGTCATCTCCATGTAATGGGAAATCTCTCCCATCACGGAGGTGTCATTGGGGTCAAATTGCACCCATAAAGGAGAGCTGTCAGTGGTGGGCCCTGAGTGCAGTCATAGCACCCCCCCCCCCCTCCAGCTGCTAACATTCATGTGTTTGTCTCTACAGGTGGTTCCACCCCAACATCACGGGTGTCGAAGCGGAGAACCTGCTGCTGACTCGCGGTGTGGACGGCAGCTTTTTGGCCAGACCCAGCAAGAGTAACCCCGGGGACTTCACCCTGTCAGTTCGGTGAGTGTGACTCTCGCACAGCCGATCCATCCATTATCTGAACCGATTCTCCTCACAAGGGTCGCAGGGGTGCTTGAGCCTATCCCTGAACTGGTTGCACACAAAGATTAACAACCATCCGCTCTCACGCTCACACCTAGGGACAATTTAGAGTGTTCAATCAGCCTTCCATGCATGTTTTTGGAATATGGGGGGTGTACCCAGAGAAACCCCACACAGGCACAAACATGCAAACTCCACACAGGAAGGCTGGAGCCGGAATCGGTCCCACGACCTCTGCACTGTAAGGTCATCATGCTAACCAGTCGTCCAACGTGCCGTCCCACATTGCACCTGTGTAAAGTTAATAGCTGAAAATGTGTGCCAAAACTAAACTTTTATTAAATTGTGGAAATATAGTCTAAAACTTTGTTTACCATACCAGTTTTCCTGGTCTTAGTTTTCTTCAGAGCGCCTCGTTGTTGCCCTTGAGTGTGTGCAAGTACCATATTGTGTGTAACAGTGTCACTCAAAGGTCATCAGTCCATTCAAAAACTGGGAAAGTTCATCACATGAGCAAATATGCACCAAAACAGACTTGAAAGTGTAAACAGATTGTCTTCCTCCTCAATGTGAGTGAGAAAGGTGAGGTTCTGCTTCTTCTTCACTTCTTTGACATAATTTCCAAAATAACCAAATAAAAGTTAAAAATAATTTGTTAGCTTAATCGTGGACACATGATTGCCATTTCAAGTTGGAGGAATACAAATAGAACATAGTCACCTTTCCATAAGATCTTTAGCCTAATAGTATTTAGTTAGTCATTTTTTTACTTACTGTCACAATATCAACAAACAATACCAACATGCTTGATGAAATTATATATTTCTATTGATGAATTGGGGTTTCAATGTCAATTTAAAAAATATGACAGCAAGGGGGCTTGTCTAATGTGCCATCGGAGATCCTTCCATAGTTTGGGACGAGCAAAAGAGACGTTCCAGGAAGGACTGACTAACTACAAACTATCATGTCCACTTTAAGTGCGGCGAGTATTATCAGAATATTTGATAGTTGTTCTTTTTTTTCGTTGCTCAATTTGGCTGCTTAGTCACTCATCCCAAGGTAGCGGTAATGACAAGTCACATTTGCAAGTTCTCCTTTTTTTTCTCCCTGTTTTCTCAGATGACAGTGCAGGACAGTGACAGTGACTCAGCAGCTGTTTCAGCAAAAATTGACATAATTCTACATGTTAACATTCTAAATGAATGCCCTTTGGTACCGATGGGTCACTGTTTTTATTCACCGAACCAGTTTGAGTGTCTTGGGTATGTGAAATTTTGTGTCAGGATGAATCACATTCACAACGATGGCCAATTTGGTGTAAGATCAGGTATGTCAAACTTGTTTTCCTCACAGGCCACATTGTAGTAAAGGTTGTCCTTGGGTGGCCAGTTCTAATTGCAAAACCACCAATGTATCATCACTTGCGTTGTAACACTATGCCAAAAAATACCAGTTCTCAATGGACTCACTTTTAAGGTCACGATTCCGTTAACATTTTGTCTCAACTAGGGCTGATAGTAGAATATCCACTAGAGGGTGCCAGTGATTGGTATTGGCTGCCTTGGTAGAACTCAAGCTGTTATCGGCCTTGTACGATACCTTACTATTGGCCCAACCTTAGGAAAATGTGCTCCCCACGCAGGCGGAATGGCGCCGTCACCCACATCAAGATCCAGAACACGGGCGACTACTACGACCTGTACGGCGGCGAGAAGTTTGCCACGCTGGCCGAGCTGGTGCAGTACTACATGGAGCACCACGGGCAGCTCAAGGAGAAGAACGGTGACGTCATCGAGCTCAAATATCCGCTCAACTGCGCCGATCCGACATCGGAGAGGTGAGCCCACTGCGAGACCGCCGTTACGCGTTTTGGCCGCTGGCATCTATCAACTGGACACTTCATTAGGTGCATGTTTGCATTATGCGCCTTACTATTTCGTTACTGTGAGGGGATTTCCTCGCTCTCGCTCTCTCTCTCTCTCTCTCTCTCTCTCTCTCTCTCTCTTTCTTTCTTTCTCACTCTCTCACTCTCACTCACTCACTCACTCATTCACTCACTCATATTTATATTTAAATGTATTTATTTCGCAACATGAGATCAAATGTTTAGTCAAGAAAGCCTAAGAATGGTCAAGTTGATTTGAGAAATGTATCATTTATATAAGAGTGTGAAGGGCAATGAAAAAAAAATATAGCAAGAAGTCAAATGTGGAATTAAAAACTTTGATTTTTACCTTTGAGAAAACAAGCCAGCTACGCTAACAGGTAAACCAGCTAAGCACATAATTAATCGACAACTAATTAATTATCAAATTGTGATAAATAAAATGTGATAATTGATTAATCGTCGAAAGATCTTGATTCTTTTAGAATTGTAAGAATCCTCCTAATTTCAGCCCCTCATCAATAAACAGTCTTCAATTTCTGTAGAATCTGCTTTTACTTTGAAAATCATAATCAACATTTTTTTTCCAGTTTTCCAATGGTTAACATCGGCCAAACTAGTAACTGAATCATAATTAATGAATACTTGTGAATTTTATGCGCTGTCAATTTGAAATAGTATCCTATTTTCAGATTGAGATGACAGCTAAACAAAGTTTCTTTTTTGTGAAATTACTCAGTCGATTAATCGATAATTGAATTAATCATTCGTTGCAGCCCTAATTGTCACACAAATGTAGAAAAAAAATCCACTGTTGACAGCAAAAAAGCAGTTTTGGGAATCTTAAGTAAGTGTCGCCAAAATGCTTGGGTCCCAAATGATGTGCATAACGGGGCCGTTATTGACGTTGCATCCCGGCAGATGGTTCCACGGGCACCTGTCCGGCCGTGAGGCGGAGAAGCTTCTGACAGAGAAAGGCAAGAACGGCAGCTTCCTGGTGCGGGAGAGCCAGAGCCACCCCGGAGACTTTGTGCTGTCGGTGCGCACGGGTGACGACAAGACGGACAGCAGTGACAGCAAGCCCAAAGTCACGCACGTCATGATCCGATGCCAGGTGAGCCTCGGCCAACGCCACAGCTCGGATTTTGCTGGTCAGCGTCTCGATGGCGTGCGCGTGCATGTGTGTGTGTGTATGTATGTATGTATGTGAAATATTACTTATTTTGGGTCTTTCAACACTTTAAACAATTTTTGCATTTTGCTATTTTTGATTTTTACTTTCTTTTTAGTCAATTAATTCATTAATTTCATGTGTTCTAAGATATTAGGAGATTCTGTAAAAAAAATAAAAAAATAATAATCGTGATTTAGGGAAAAAAAAAGGGCCAATTTTGTAGAAAGGCAGCGTATGGGGGCATAATGTACCATACTGCATGTGGCTGGAGTTTGACTTTGTGTCCTCCTCCTTCAGCACGACCTGAAGTACGACGTGGGTGGTGGCGAGAAGTTTGACTCCCTCACAGACCTGGTGGAGCACTACAAGAAGAATCCCATGGTGGAGACCCTCGGCACAGTATTGCAGCTTAAGCAGGTAGGTGTATTAATAAAAAAAAAAAAGAAGTCATCAAAGAAGTCACACATGTGAGTAGTTTATTCCACAACCTTGCTCTCCATTTCAGGTCCTTGCATTAGCTCGTGCTTTGTCTTTTTCTTTTCTGCCTCTTTTCACAGCCTCTCAATACCACTCGCATCAACGCAGCTGAAATCGAAAGTCGAGTACGGGAGCTGAGCAAGCTAGCGGAGGCCACGGACAAAGTCAAGCAAGGCTTTTGGGAGGAGTTTGAGGTGAGGCTGTCACTTAGTTTCATCCCTAACTTCAGCATTTTGTGTATTTTCTGCAAATGTCTAAAGATGCCCCACCATGGTTTTGCTTCCACGCAGACCTTACAGCAGCAGGAGTGCAAGCTGCTGTACAGCCGCAAAGAGGGCCAGAGGCCTGAGAACAAAAACAAGAACCGATACAAGAACATTCTGCCTTGTAAGAATCTATCAAACTTCAATTTAGTGGATTTTCACACTTACCATTTGTCACCCGAGAGCACACACGTGACGATAAAAAAAATGTGATTGTCGTAGTACCCACTGTAGCCTGTTTGAAGTAGCATTCACACTGACAGAAAATACAAAGAAGATAAAAATGGCATTGAATACACTGTCCAGAAACATTAAGTTAAACACTTGCTAGGCTGACGGTTAGCGGCAAAACCGTCACTGTACCACAATTTTGCAATGATATATACGAGAAAAATTGATGACTAGTTTTGACTCTTATTTAGAAAAGAAAAATATACTGTTTACGTAATCAGCGTCCAACATGAAACGCTAATACCACCGAGCGGCAGAAAAATAACTAACTAATAATAATAATAATGACTATAAAATTACTGTACCAATGAACTAAAAGATACAAACATATTTGCATTAACTCACCTTTATTTATAAAGCACTTTAAATGACAACCACGGCTGTAAACAAAGTGCTGTTCATGGAGCAAAAATAAGTCTAACTACAAACCATACAACACATTTATAAAGACAGTAAAAAGTTTTGGTAATTTTCCGGTTCGACGTGCCAACTTCAAGGCCGACGCGACAATTGGCTACGATGGCCGACTGCGGATAGGTGTTTAGAAGCCTTAAGTCAACTCCTGACCTTTGTTTTTGTTCCATGCGTGCAGTCGACCACACGCGGGTGGTCCTGACCGACGGTGACCCCAACGAGGCGGGCTCCGACTATATCAACGCCAACATCATCATGGTCGTATCCCCTAGCCTGGTAAACGGCCCTTCTTCCTCCTCACGTCGCTCACTTTGCCGCCGCCGCTGACGTTTGTGGTTTTGTCACGTTCAGCCCGAGCAGGACAACAAGTGCAACAGCGGCAGGCTTAGGAAGTCGTACATCGCCACGCAGGGCTGCCTGCAGAACACCATCAGCGACTTCTGGAGGATGGTGTTCCAGGAGAACTCGCGAGTCATCGTCATGACAACCAAGGAGGTGGAAAGAGGGAAGGTAAAGTGCAGCCCACCTGGGATTTTCATTTTACAACACTGTATGACACGACCACATATGTACAGGATTTTTGGGGGGAATTTTTACTTTTTTAATTCTGATCCGAGTATTTCCTTTCAAATTTTAACTTTTCTGTTTTATGCTTCCTTGCTCAGTTTGAATTTGGACTTCTTTTGTCCATTCTTTAAAAACGTACTTTCCTCTTTTTATTTTTTTCAATTTGAATATATACTCTTATATTCATTTAGAAGTCTTTGTTTTGACTATTTTCTTTAAAATTGTAATTTTATTATTTTTGTCATGGCATTTGAAATTTTACATATCTTGAAGTTGTTCCTTGATTTTTTCCTTTATTTATTTTTACTATTGTTTACTCTATTTTTCCTCTGTCATTAGAATTTTTACTTTTTGTAATTTCATTAAAACACCTGATTTCACTATTTTGGGGGAAATGTTTGTTAGATTTTTTTTACTTTAGTGTTTTTAGTTTTTTTACATTATAAATTTGGAGGGGTCCTTTGAAACCATATTTGATTTACTTTGTTTTATTTGAAATTTCCCTATTTTATTCTTTTCCTATTTGTTTATTTTTCCAACACAATACAATACGTTACAACTTTATTTATATAGCACATTTCACAACAGATCACATTACTTTTATTTTAATTTGTACTTTTTATCTTTGCTATTTAGAATTTTTTATTTTAAAACTCAAATTTGTAGTTTAATTTTCTACCATAATTAGATTAATTCTGTATGTTTTAGTTTTTTTTTTATTTGAAGTTTTCAATTTTTCTGGCTATTAGCATTTTCAATACAAATTACAACTTAAATTTTTTTTTTAGCATATTGTTTTTTTATTTATTTGAAATTGTACTTTTTTTTAAGAACCTTTTTATTTGACTTTGAAATATTTTTTTTCTTCTACATTTGTGCTTTTTTTCATGTTCCCATTACATGTGTTCTCCTGTTTGTTTTGCTCTGAACATTTTTTTTGCTGTGCTTGCTTGTGCGTTTGACAGAGTAAATGTGTGAAGTACTGGCCCGACGTGTCGGCTCTGAAGGAATACGGCGCCATGCGTGTTCGCAACGTCCGGGAGACGGCAGCACATGACTACATTCTCAGAGAACTCAAGCTGTCCAAAGTAGGACAGGTAACTTTCTTTCATTCTTGTTCTGTGTTTTCCTCCTCTTTTAACCTTTCAAACTGAAGGGATGACTTTTTTCTTTCCTTTTTCTTTTTTTTGTTCTTTCTTTTTTTTTTTTTTTTTTTTTTTTTTTTTTGCTGCAGGGCAACACGGAGCGCACAGTGTGGCAGTACCACTTCAGGGCCTGGCCCGACCACGGCGTACCCACGGACCCCGGTGGTGTTCTGGACTTCTTAGAGGAGGTCAACCTGAAGCAGGAGAGCATCCTGGATGCTGGACCCATCGCCGTACACTGCAGGTATGTATTTGTTCACCTAGGCAATGCCACCAGGCACGCATGCTAACCCGCTACGCTCGTGTTGGCAGTGCAGGGATCGGACGGACGGGAACCTTCATCGTCATTGACATCCTCATCGACGTCATCAGAGAAAAAGGTGTGTGTGTGGCACGTTTGTTTGTGTTAGAGGGTGACATGGAAGTGGATGTTCACTGCTGTGTCATCCCACTGCTTCGGAAAAAAATCCTGTCCCGAACAGTAGTAAAAATAAATAAATAAATCCTGTCCCATCCCGTCCTGATGAAAACGACTCCCATCTCGTACTGCTGCGAATTTTTACCAGCACATATTGAAAAGTTGTGAGCCTTTGCTATTATAATGGTCGCAGTGTCGAGACCTAACCAGATAATCCTGGCCATTTATGCACCCGTGAATTTTTTTTATCCTGTCCCGTCCCATTCTCCTCATTAAAGATAAATTGACTCCAATCCTACGGGATTGCTGAAAAATGTCAGCCTCTCGCGTGTGTGCTCGTGTGACATTTGTGCGTGGGTTCTAGGTGTGGACTGCGACATCGACGTTCCCAAGAGCATCCAGATGGTCCGTTCTCAGCGCTCCGGAATGGTTCAGACGGAAGCTCAGTACCGCTTCATCTACATGGCCGTGCAACACTACATCGAAACGCTGCAGAGGCGCATCGTAGAGGAGCAGGTTCTGCCTTCTCCTCCTTCTTCTTCTACTATGCGACACATAGCAGACTCACTGGTGACCTCTAGATACAGTTTTAAGATCCAGCTTGTTCACCTCAACTCGACTTGACTTGTTAGTCAATTTAAAGAATAACTGCAGCTGGCACAATGTGCTGCACATAGCAACAATCAAGTAAGAAACAAACACAATAGATGATAAACCCTTTTTTCAGCTACATGCCAACAACTCTACATACTAATACTGTCAAATACCGTGAATAACACACACCCTTGTCTGTATAATTCTGTTTACTATCTGTTTATTTGACACAACTCTGAACAGCACATTTGAATAACGTTCTGAGTTTCCCGATAGAACGCCGTTCAGGAGTGCCGTTTGTTTATTGACATGAAGGAGACTGGCACTTACATAATACAATTTATCCTCCTCTACACATTCTATAATGCATATTATAAATGCAGTTGAAAAAAAAGTTTTTGTAGAACGTATGGTCAAGTGTTCCCTAGGTGGTGTGTTAATTTTTTGTTGTCTTGTTTTATCTGTGTGCTTTCCAGAAAAGTAAGATCAAAGGACGCGAGTACACCAACATCAAGTATTCTCTTTCGGACCTAACGGGTGGCGAGCAGAGTCCGCTTCCTCCGTGCACGCCGCTGCCCACGCCCACCTGCACAGAGTAAGCATGGCCGCCTTCTGCGGCTTCCTCCACTTCGCTGGTTGCTGATTGGCGTCTCCGCATGCGTTTCGTGTGTCAGGATGCGTGAGGACAACTCGCGAGTGTACGAGAACGTCGGCCTGATGCAGCAGCAGAAAAGCTTCAGATGAGATCAGCCTTGATTCCGCGTGAGTCCTGAGCACAGCGCCATTTCACAGGAGAGGGTATCCAGACACAATGTGACTGACCGTTTATTCGACAGCCTCACCGCGCCGCCGACAATGGGACATCGCTACCACACAACAAAAATAACGAGAGAGAGAGTGGGGGAGAGAGCTTTTTTGGCCCTCCAGTCCAACCCCCAACCACTGTGATGCTTACGCCAGCCACAGAGCGGCGTCTAATCCCCACCTACCAAACCCAGCCAGTTTGTGTAGAATCAAAGCCAACCCCCATTTTCTTCTCTCTCTCTCTCTTTTTTTTGTTGTTTTTTTTAACTAAAGCTAAACTTGTTGATTGTTTGTAGAGTTAGCAGAGAAAGTTGTGTGCCAAATGTCAGACATTCTGACAATTGGACTGTTAACCTCGCCACAACTGCCTTGAAGACAAAAACCCGTGTCCTCTCATGTTCACGCCGCCTCCGCCGAATGTCCATTCACGCGGCGTTTCCGAGCCTCGTCTGATTGGCCTCGGCCGTCGTCCAATCAGGAACGTTGCTGAAACGTTCATTTTTCAAGTGCATATTACACGCCAGTCACAACCTTACGGGGCTGTTGGGCTTTGGAAGGAAATTTCAGGATACCAGTTGTGAATTTTGAGATCAATAAGTGGTGCAAAAAGTACTGAAACATTTGGACACATGCATTTAAAAGTTTACAGAAGGTCAAATTAAGTTCACCTGCACTTTAGGCTCATCCTGAACTTTCATCCCAAAGCGCAATATCACAAACTCTTGGAGTCCAGTTTATGTTGTCTTTTGTGTTTTAAATATACGTACTATATGACTAAATGCCTTGCGCGTACCATTGCCTCCGCCGCCCTGAGGTCACCAAAGGTGACGAGAAGCCCGATATCGCTGCCCGTTAGCTTAGCGTAGCTTATTTTAGCTTGCTTTAGCTTAGCATTCAGCTCAAGTGTCCCCAAACCTCTCTAGCTGCAAGCCTAACACTAACCCCAGTAAGGCAAATACGATATGGCAACAACACTATCACATTGTGACTTGAAACACTAACAAAGAGAAGCACACACACACAAAAAAAAAAAAACAGACATTTGGTCCCATGGATCACTGTTGCCTCCTTGAGGAACCTGGTGTTACAAAATATTTTCAGGCCAAAAAATAAGTGGTATTGTGGTCCCTTGAATTCATTCCATGTACCTCAAATTGTGAGGGAGATGCACTTGGCTGGGTAGATTTAGCCTCCTAGTAGGGTAATTTGGCACACTCATAGAAAGTAAGACTTTTTTTCCTCTTGCCTCCTTTGGCCTACTCATTCACAATGGAAACGTTGCAGCACTAGTAACAGTACGAGGCCCAACTAGTATATGTGTCATGCACTAGTAGCCTCCTGGACACAACTAGTACCGCCAGAAATCCCACTTGTAGTTTTGCCTTTCTTGACACTAGCTCTCCTACTAATTTGCTGAGATTCCATGCAGTAGTGGAAAATGCTTTACTAAACAGATGCGTTCGTTCTACTACTCCATCAACTTGTTGGAGCATTCATTTGATATCCAGCGTGGAGTCCATGTTCTACTACACTCTTTGTCTTCTCATTGGACAACTACATGTTAACAGTGAGGCAAAACTGCACTCGTTGACAATATGAGCTACTAGTGACGTCAAATTCTACTCATTTATGTCAACCAAGAGTAATTGAAGCTCCCAAAAAGGATTATAATTGTCTGTAGCCGTTGCAACTGACTGCAACATAGTTCCCTGACGCCACAATGCCACCAGGTGGTAGCAAAGTGCTACTTTTGTCTAAATGAAACTCCTCAACTCACTTCAATGTACTTGCTTGGTACCAAGATGGCAGCAAAGCACTATTCTTGTCTTAATGAAGCTTCTCAGCTTGCTACAACCTACTAAGCGCAACGTTTGCCTATCTCAAACTTGCTAACATCATTCCTTGGCACAGGATGGCAGCAAAGCATTACTTGTCTAAATGAAGCCCTTCAATTAACTTCAATGTACTTGCTTGGCACCAAGATGGCGGCAAAGCACTATTCTTGTCATAATGAAGCTTGTCAGCTCGCTACAACCAGAGATGGTTCCAAAGCAATACTTTTACCACAAATTAAGCAGGCAAAAGTTAAATAAAAAGTCTTTCTAGTGCGCTAAATTGACTCGATAGTGTGTGATGATACGTGGTTCTCCAGCGGGAAAAAGGTTATCCGTTAAGAGGCCGGGCAGATTTGGTCGCAGCATGCTCGGCTAGAAAGCGCCATCGGTCTTCTCGTCTGTGTCATCATCCGCTCATTTCAAACGTGGCCTGGAGATTTCCTCACTACGCCTTGGCGCCGCACAGCCGAGAACAAGAAGCGGCGGTGCTTCTCCTCGAGCAGCCTTGCCTGCCGGGCTCCGTCCACATTCACCTTGATACCACGCGTCAATTCATGGACGTGCCTTTCGCGCCGTCACGTGACAGCGACCGCACCGCTCTTTAACACTCGTATGTGACTCTTTGACGGCAAGGGGGAAGAAAAAAACCTTAACAAATGTCTATTTTTGAAGGTGTATATTGTACATGAACAGAATGTACTTACTAAAAAAAAAAAAAAAAAAAAAACATATCTACTTGCCAATAAGATAATGTGTATGTATATGCATAGTGTTCTCTCTTGACACACACACACATGACCAACAAGAGTTATTATAAATATATTAAAAATAAATAAATTTTAAAAAATGCAGTTAACCACGTTAACGTCCTCGCTAAGAATAAATGGCGAACTCATGCCTCATTTCACTGCTGTGTTTTGGAGTTGTTATTATTATTATTTTTTTTAATTTTCTTCTTTTTAATAAGTGGACCAAACTAAATGATGTACGATTACAAAGTCATTCTTGGGTTTGCAGGCAAAATTTGAGCCTTCAAAAGTCATTTTATCCCAAAATGACGGCCTTATGCTTAAAAATAACAATTCCTCGATCGCTTAAACATGTCTGACAAAATAAACTGTTTTGTTTTCTTTCAAAAACTTGGTGAAGAACTTTTTCATTTGTGTGTTTGCACTTTTCTCCTTACTATTGCCATTCAATAAGACATTTTTCGTCATTTCTATCAAGCACTTACACAACATAATCCTGGTTTTGTTTTCATCTCGCGTTAATAGTCACAAAGTCCAAATGCCCTTGCAGCCCTGTTTTCCATTCTTGGTTGCCCCAAACCCAAATTCTTGGGACTTTTTGTTGCTTGCTGTTATGACAGACATGTCCACCAAATTTGGTGTTGACTGCAAATATGTGCTCGCGGCCATTTTTTTAAAACATCCAGACGGCGTGATTATGTCACCTTTATAACAACCTTTAAAACAAAATGTCTGACTTCCAGGGTGATATTGCGCATGGGTCCTTGAAACGTTTCCATGCGTCCTGTTGTGTTGTGTGTCAGTGAAACTAGCGTTTGGGGCTGTTTTCTTTCCCTTCATAACTTACCATGGAGCGCTAATGAGTCAAGAGCTTCCATTTCAGGCACGTTGCCTTTAAAATTCTTCAATTGAAGAAAGGAAAATGAGGGCAACTGACATGTTTCCTCATTGAGTGAGAACAGATGTGAAATGCCTAATCTGATTTTGCGGCTAATCTGGTTAGCAATGTGAGGTCTTTTGTCGCTGCCTCCGGCTAACAAATTTGCCCTGTAATGAGCAATTTGGGTTGCTCTTAAAATTAGTGCTGTAAAGAGATTAAATTTTTAACTAATTAATCGGGAAAAATAATCTGTAATTAATTGCGATTAATCGCATTTTTTCGACTACGATTTCGATACTTACTTGAATAGTGTCTTGTAATTCATATAGAATCGCCAAATATTAAGTGTATTTTAAGTCAAAGACTCTTGTAATAGTTTTCTTTGATCCTTGAATATGATCTAAACGGTGTCATCTTTACAAGCAGTTTCTCAAAATATATACATTTAGTTGTGCCCACAAGAACCACATCCCAGGAGTGTTGGTTTGCAAGGTCATAACTTGAGCAGGGTGGTTTTTTTTGTGATGATGTACAACACCTAATATGGTACAGTATTTGAATTTGGCTTTGCAAGATAGGCAAAAAAACGTTAAAACATTTTGAAATCCATCTTGAGTGTACGCTTTAATTTTGACAGCCCTACTTACAATACACATATTTCCCACAGCCACATTTTTCGTAATATCTTTGACCACACCCCCAAACCTCTCTCCCCGTTTTGTATTTCCGTCAGAGACCTCAGGAGAGATTTTTTTTTTTTAGTCATATTCTTCAAAGGATGCCAACAGCGTGCCAACTAACACCACGGCCGAGACGCGACGTGATGCCTTGTGACATGCCCGCAGTCCCCGCACACGCCTGTCATTAAGTTGGCATTTATCCTTCATCGGTCATCCCTCGTCTGTCTCTTTAGTGATGGCACGGCCTGTCTCGTATCCTCAGGATTTTTACATCATGGACTTTTCAATTTCTCGTGTCACTTTATAAAAACGTTGGCTAAAAGTGAGTGATTGGCAAGAGCAAATGGGCATGAGGTGATTAACAGAACAATGTCCACACCTGCATCCGTCTAGCTGTGAATCCAATTTGGGAGCGATTGGACAAAATCTGCGGGAGGCAATTGTCACAAAAAGTTCTGAAGATTGACCACGTTGAGCCTAAAAGGGCAACTTCAAACCAATCATGCATGACTTTAGACTTTTTTTTTACGCGTCTACCTATTATAGATGCAGTTCAATTCAATGACCATAATAATTAAAAAAACATGCAGCATTTTGGACTGCTCCTGTGAAGACCTGAACGTGACGCAAAGAGCGAACCCTTGTTTGTGTTAGTCCACAGACCGTCATGGCAAATGGCTGCATGTGAACTGTGCTGCGCTGAATAGCGTGATGACATCACAGCTAATTGCAGCGTTGCGAGCCAATTGGATTTGCGTTGTGTGCGTATTGTGTTGACATAATGCAAGCAGCTGCTTGGCCTCAGGCTGCGTGCACACACAAAAATAGACTGAAAAGTCTTCCCTGGTGCAAAAGTGCCGCAATGCACGCAGGCAGATATTCGTGTCAATGCACGGCAACATTTTTAAAGGATGGCAAACTACACTTGCGTGCAAAATTTACGCTCACTTTCGAGTTTTCAGCCAAGATCTAATAAAAAGGTCATTTAGGAGTATTCATTCAAATTAATATTTTGTTTTAAAAATGCCTGGTTTTGTAATTAAAGAAAATTAAATGATTTTAAAAATTATTCCAGTATATTTATCAAAATTTGTAAATGACTTAAAAGGAATGATTCCACAAATTTCACATTTTCATTTTTTATGGATTTATTTTAAATGAATAGCTCCATTCCTAAATGTTTGTATTGCATATGTTATGTATATCATTGGAAATAAATTCAAATTAACACAATTCTGTTTAAAACATTTTTAAATGATCTACTATTTGAATGTTTATATTTTTGAACATTTTCCTGACTATATAAACTGAATTATGCAGTGCTTGAATTTTGTAATTTTTTGTTTAAATCATTTACAATAAACAAATCCTATTATTTATTATTTATACATGATTTTTAAAAATATTTTATACATGATTTTTAATTAAATTCCTACTTTGATATTTTTATATAAAATTGATTTGATTCTTTTGAAAAATGAAATTTTTATATTTTATTTCTACTTATTCTGTGTTTTACATACTTTTATAATTAAGACACTATTTTTGTCATTTTTAAAAATATATATTCTTTAAAATTAATTATTCCATTTTAAATGTTCAACATCCTGTTATATATTTATTTTTACTTCTTTATTTTTGCCCCCAAAAACGCTGTTGGAAAGCTAAATTGAAGTCTATTTCCAACGTGCATATCTCATACTTGTTTTCGTGGCTAAAAACGTTACTGTTTGTATAATAAGTCAACACACCCCTGTTCCAATAATTAACCTTTCTCCACCATTAAAATGACCTTCAACCTGTACAACTCAATTGAGAAAAAAAGAAACTTTTTCATCTGGCAAGTATGTGATTGCACAAGTGTGCACACCCTCTTATTAAGTCACTCTTAGCCAATCACACTAAAACTCAGATTACATTAAAATGGCACTGTTTAAAGTGCCTCAGAATAACCCCCAAAGCTTTTCAATAATAGCCTCAAGTAAAACTATTTAATATTTACAATTTAATTTTAGTTGGATTTTTTTTTCTCCAATAAAAGACGATACGAATCTCAAAAAATGGGGTGCGATACCATTCAGGGATTTCATTTTAAGGTACGATTCTGTTCAATCAGATGGACTCACATCTTTTGAATTGAAATCGATTTTATGAATCAAATAGATTGTCATTACACCACTAATATATATATATGCATGTTTCCATCCTTGTATATACTAACCATAAATATGATAATAATATAATACAATGTCAATCAAAAGTGATGATTTTCTATCGGCCGTCATTTGATGGCCTACTTAATCGAGTGACCAGTGACTCAGTCATCCTTGGAGCCTTTCTCATGACTTGTTGACATATTTGATAAAAAAAAAAAAAAAAGTCCCATATTACTCGATAACAATGTGACATAGCGGACAGGTTGCGGGCTGAAGATGGCCGGGGGGGCGCGGCTGGGGTTCCCGTTGACGAGATGCAAGAGGACGCTCTTGCTCAAAGTGAGCGTGAGACCCAGAGGAGGAGGAGGAACAGCAAAGGGAGAACGCGAGTACGGCGCGAAGAGGCAAACACATCAGCATCAGCAGTCGGCTGAGCATCGCACTGAATGTAACCGTCACATTGACAGGTGAGCACAGCTTTCATTTCTTTTCATTGATTATGTTGTCCTCATTGGTTCAACTCAACACAATAGACGACGCATTTCCTCTACTTACACAATACCACTGGATTTTAGTAGTTTTAAGCTGTATCATAGGGAATGAATGGATGAATATATTACACAGCGGTTTGCAAAGTATCTTTATGGTGATTTTCACATATGTTGACTCATCATTTTCTTTTTTTATGATTGAGTTATTCAACTTTACCCTAAGTTGTTTTATTTTATAAAAAAAAAAATATATATTTTTTAATGTGTATGACTCATTCTAAAAGAGCCATGAGTTGGTAAAATAAACAGCTTATATTTATTACTCAATAATTGGTTAATTGAATACAACTGTAACAATCAAGGCACTAGGGAAATTTAAAAGATTATGTGAAATAAAATATTTTAAAAGACACTTAACATTGCCTGCATTCCACATGACTGAATTAATTTGTTTTTTAAAACAAAGCAAACAATTTTACATTGGGTTATCATTTATAATATTCTGACAAACATATTTAAAATTAACAGGCTAAAAGAATATTTCTTATAAAAAGGGGCTGAATATATAAGATTTTCTTTCCATGTTTCCACGTAACATAAATAAGAATTAATGATCATTTAATTATAAACTGTTTGACATATTTTGCATACACTTTTTTTTCATGATCTAATGTTTTAATAGTCCAATGGAATGATTGTTGAATTTTTGGGGGGCAGGGTGGCAGTTCTTGCTGAAAGCTGCATACACCTTGCATTACAATATGATTGTGTGCCAAATATAATATGCATAACTTACCGTTTGTTTTTGACTGAGATCATTGTGAATTAGGCACTCATCCTTTTTCATGACTTATTTCTCCACTATGATAAATAAACTTGCGTTGTCTGCCTAATTGTAGTACACGCCATTTCATTGCCAACATACAAGAGTAAGGGTATAAATTATGTTTGTCATATTAAAGTGTCTCTTATTCTCTGTTGGTTGTGATTGATCAAAACTCGATTCATTGGCCTCCTTTGTGCTAAAAAGCTTGCGCCTAGCTGTGTTTTTATCGCTACAGTTGCAGCATAATCAAGATTTTATAACCATTATGTAATATTGCCATCAATCCATGATAGACCTTTTCTAATACAGTAAGCCAGATTCCAGTATTGCTTTATGCTAAGCTACGCTAACTTTTTACAGTCGCGGTCGACGCGTTATTCATGTTATATAACATTAAAGTGCGCATGCGAGATCCATTAGTGACCTTAATGGATACACCCACTGCTTTATGATAACTAAGCAATGCTAACTTAGCACCTATAAGCTTATTAAGAATAAAAAGGAAGCATGTAACTTGTGGTCTTTATATAGCTCCTGGCAACTGAGTGGCGTTAGTAATGTTAGATAACAGAGTGCGCATATAGGGCTCTTAATATCCTCAGTTGATGAAACCATCATGTTATGCTAAGCTATGTTAGCAAAACATACACAAAGTAAAAAGCTAGCTTGTAACTGTGTTGTGTTTATGGTTCCAGTGAACTATGTGAAATAATAAAGATTGTACTGTATAGTGCAACTGCTGTTTTCTGCCTATGCTGTGTGAATTTACGTAAAATTTACTAGGAATACGCTAGCATGTAGCCCTGTTACTTTTACAGAGCCGTGCAGTCAACTGTGGCTTATTAATGTTATGTAACATCAAAGTGCACAAGCAGGGGTTTCATTAATCTCCTGAGCTGATGAAACCATTGTTTAATGCTAAACTATGCTAACTTAGTTCCCACTAAGCATACAGAATAAAAATCTCGCATGTAACTGTTTTGATTCGATAGTTCCTCTTGATGTGGCATTTGTCACGTTATGTAACGTTACAGCGTGCATGCAAGGATTCCGTCGGTGATCTCATTTGACCCGAACACTGATTGCTAAGGCTAAGCTAACGTTCAGAAAGCAAAATTGTGGTCGACTCAGTCAGCAAAGACATTCGTTGGCAAAATTTAAGCGGTAGCCACAAAGAAAATAGAGCGGGCGGAACAAAAAAGGTAGTGAGAGGAGGAGGATGCGGAAACTGCACAGTAAAAGCTGAACACTGACGATGGGGGCAAGGAGAGGATTTATTTGTTTTTGTTTTTTTTTCCCAAGAAAAGCACTTTATTGACAAAAAGACATTGCTACAAAATTGCAAAAGAAGTGGAAGTGGGGAAAGCAGAAGAAAGCTGAGGAAAAAGTGGAAGTGGAGGAGGAGGCAAAGAGGAAGCGAATGAAGAGGTGGTTGAGGAGGAAAGGACTGGGATCAATTTTCACTCTGTCGTCTTAGTTTTCCATCCAGCTGACTCGCTCGCATTGATCGTCATACTCGTTCCCATGCTCCCTACAATCCTGCTCTTGACCCCTCGCCGCACAGTGCCTTGGGTTAAGCTTCAAGGTGAGCTGAAGTGGGATTTTTGAGAGATTCCAAGTACTATGCGGGAGGACGAATGCTGTTTATCCACAACAAAAACACGAATCGATTTGGAGAGCACACGCGTGTTGCCCGCTTTAGCTCATCTTGCCTACTGAGTTATTTTTACCAATATCATTTTGAAAGCAAATGACAGCGCCAATGACACGAACCTTATGTAGTAGACCCCTTTGATGTAAAACTTCAAATTAAGCGTCCCGTTCAATTCTGACTTTCGTTCAATATTAGCTAATCAATTCTGTGTCCAAACCAGGATTTCATCAATTTCAGCGTTCGACAAATTGTTACTGTTAGCAATAACTTTGAACATGAATGTCTTATGGGTGAAATTAACATTCAAAAGGGCAATTTTACAGGTGAAAAAAAAGCTGCCCGTTTGGTTTTGGGAACAATTGCCATAGCGATAATGCTAATGCTAACGCTGACCTTCTTACGCAATAAAACCTACGGAGCAATACCTCGTATAAAATGTCCCGACCGGTGTTTTTCAATTCTGACTTGTTCTTCTCTGTTAGCCAATCAATAATCCCATGAAACTCCCATGTGTCTAATTTGGCTTTTCGAGACTCACTGGTGCTAACTTTGGGAAGGATTTATTGATTTATTTTTGCTCTTTATTGACCTTAAAAGTGATCAATAAAACAGGCAGGAAGATATCAGAAGGTCAACTCTGATGTGACTTATTTATTGTTTTACATTCAAGGACTGCACACTTTTCATAGTAGCACTTTAAATACATTTGCGCCCCCCCCAAAAAAAAAAAACATTTTATTTGTCCTTCCTTTGCTGTAATAAGGCCATTGAAGGATTAAATCATTAAATGAATTAAACGTGATGTTTAAATCTGTCGCTCGCCTACATGCATCAAGGAGGTTGGCCAGAACACACAAAAAGAAATGCTTGGATAAGCTCCTTTCACCATATTACGCTCACTCTGTGTGTGTGTGTGTGTGTGTGTTGGCCTGCAGCTCTTATTCCGCCCCTCATGAAGCTAAAATGTTTGCTTGTACTTCCATTAGTGTTGCTTTGACTGTGTTCAACAGTCAAGCATCTCCTGCCTGCTCCCACTTTTTGTTAATGCGGGATGACATCGGTTACATGATGTAGCGATGGCAGCAGCGAGGCGATGCCGCTGCGCGACAGTGGTCAGTTGATGATGTCGCATGACAGCATTCAAGAGATGATAGCTTTGGAGTGAAGATGGTGCGTTGCTGGATGACAGCAAATTAAGATGCTTGATTAAAGAAGTGAATTGCTAACGGAAACGAATTGATGATGCAAGATGAATTCAATTTCAATGCCGGATGACAGCAGCGAATTGATGATGCTCAGTGACGGCAGCTACGTGACGGCGTCACTGAAACGATAATGCAACATGATGCTGGTTAAGTGAAGATGCCGAATGACATCATTGAAGCGATTATGCAAAAATTACATCTGATAAGTGATGTCACCCTTCATGCTGAGTGTAAATTGGTGTTAGCGAAGTGTCGTGCCTTTCACCTCCTTCATTACTCTGTGCCATTTGGAAGTAATGGCCTGTAATCTCACACACACGCACACGCACACTACTGCACATGTATGAGGTCATGATTGCTCCGTATAGTGCGGGGCTATAACATGAGGGTGTAAATTACGAGACAACGACGACGCGTCCCTGGTTCACGTTGACAGGCTTTCGGGCTTTGCAATCTCGTGTTGAGAACGTGTCCACCGGAAGCGCAGTCAATGTCCATGTATGACATTGTGGATGACTGCGGTGGTGTACAAATGGTCAGAGATGGGCATTTCGTCTCAGGAACAGAACAGTCTGTCTGGCCGTCGTTGACCGACAGCTATTTTTGGGATGGAGGACGTCGGACAAGACGGTTTTAAAAATGACGGAAGTTGCTTTTTGCCCGTTCCTTTAGTCGTCCCTAACCGGGTCAAGTACCATGTGTGTAGAATTAAATTACTGGCACTCGGAACAGAAGAAAATCTTGTAAATGCTGTTGTGTTTACTGGCCCTTTAACTGAGAGTTGAACTGAGATTGCGAGAGAAAGAGAGAGAGTGGGCAAAAACGCAAGTGAGGCGGCTGTGTGAAGAAGCAATTGAGAGCCAAAATAAGCATCTTAAATTGCGCTTGATAATTAAGAAGCGTATATATGATATTTTGATATTAAATAATATTGAAAATACACCATTTATTAACATGGAGACCCGCGGCTATTCATCCAAAGCAGCTAATGTATCTACAAATCAAATTTTCTTTCTCAATTCAGCTATTGTGGCTTTTAATCAGATGTGTTTTATAATTCAGAAATTACGTTAAGTGGATGTGAAGAGGAAATGAACCATCTAATGAACTTCAAATGATGTTTATGAATTATGAAACCTCTGCCGTTAGCCTCTCGTCATGCACGGACGCATTTTTTTTTCATTCTTTTTTGGGGGAGGCTGGGAATAAATGCAAGGATGGAAGCCCTTTAAAAGGACGCATGACGATTATTTTATGAATAAGGCTGAACTGCCCTGGGTGCCACGTTACTGACAGACCGCAGATAGTGAGCGGCTGCTGCTAGCTTGCGGCTGACACGTCTTCTATTAACAACTACAAAATGTGTTCAACCTGTTTGATTTGGCAACACACATCTGCTGAACCCTTTTCGACATTTTGCTCCAAACTCCCACTTGGACATATTTTTATGTTAATGATCTTATTATTATTATTATTTGTTTTTAATCATCTTATCCTGAACGCTAATAGTTAGCTCATGAGACTATGTGGTTGCCAGGGACATAATTCATGGCCGCTCTCACATATTACTGTGAAGAATTCTCATGCTCACTTCTGAAACACTGTCACACGCTACATTTTTATTGATTTATTTTTTTGCTCACATTAGTTAATATTTTTTTCATTGGCACAGGTTAAACACGCCTGTGTGTGTATGTGTGTTCGAGAGAGAGCAGTGATTCACTGACATCTTTACCGCCAATCCCACCTTCCTCTTCAAAGCCCTCCAGGAGAACTCGCACACGCACACACACACACACACGCACACCCACCCCCGTTTGTCATTCAAAGTGACACATTGTGCACCGGGCAACCCCTGACATTTCCAGACAGGAGGAAGAAGAGGAGGAGGTGGGAAATGATGAAGGTCAACGAAAACGATAATGAACCGAGAAGTTGAAATGTTTCATGGAGCCCCGCCATGACGATGACAATGACAATGGCGTCTATGACGAAAGGACAAAGCTGGTAACTATGACCATGATAACGATGACGGTGACGATGTCATCAGTCGTCACTGTCATTATCGACGACGATGACAATAATGACATCAATGAAGATGATAAAGACAACATTGATAACGAAGACGACAACAGTTGGGGTCTCAAAAATTCTGAGTCGTCATTGATGTCTAAGACGTAAAGCAGTGGCAAGGTGGTCCTGGATTACAACGTGGTTGTTGTCAGAAAATATATATACTGCCACATGCAGTATGGTACATTATGCCCCCATACACTGCCTTTCCACAAAATTGGCCCTTTTTTTAAAAATCATTTTTATTATTTTTTTTCTTTTTTTACAGAATATCCTAATATCTCAGAACACATGAAATTAGTTCTTAACTAAAAAGAAAGTCAAAATTAAAAATAACAAAATGCAAAAATATTGCCAAAATGGCTTAAAGTGTTGAAGGACCCAAAATAAGTTTATATATATATATATATATACACACACACACGCACACGTAAAATGAAAGGGCACAAGTGTTGCGGAGTTTGTGTGTGTGTGTGTTCGTGTGGTCAGATCTTGTTAGTGTCTGTTGTGACTCAGAGCTGCTGGACATGATGGCCTTTTCACTGAACTTTGCAGTTCTGTTTCCGTGTGTGTGTGCGTGTGTGCGCGTATTTGTGTGTGCCAGTGTGTTTTCTATTGTGTGCATTTGTGTGCATGTGAGACTGATTGTGGGTATGTATACACGTGTGTTTGGATATGCATTCCCCATTGTTTGTTCGTGTGGTGTGTGTGTGCGTTTGATTATGTACTTGTGTGTTTGTTGGAGTGCGTGTGATTGATTGTGTGTGTGTGTGTTTTGTTTTTCAGGTTCAGCACCATGATGAGCAGGTGTGACGCCCCCCCTCGCCCGCCTCTGAACCCCGGCGAGGAGCTGACTGATGAGGAAAAGCAGATCATCAATGACGTGCTGGCCCGCGCCGCCAAGATGGACGCCATGGAGCAGCAACGCATACGGTGAGACCATCATCACCAACATCATTGACATCATCTATCATCCTTCCATCATTCATTTGTCTGCAATTAATTCATCCATCATGTATTCTTTCATCATTCATTCATCAATCAGTAATTCATTGATCAAATTCATTCATCTTTTTGCATCCATCATCCATGTATTCATTCATCGATCATCCATCCTTCATGAGTTGAGTAATTCATTTTTCCATGTATCACCATTACGTTAGTCTTTCATCTGTCCATCCATCCGTCATCATGCATTCATGGATTTATACATCCATCCGGGAATCATTTGTTCATTACTCATCTATTCATTCATCCATCCATCGAAGAAGCATTCATCATCATAGGTCCATCCATGCATTTAATAATAATGCATCCGATTTATATCGCACTTTTCTGGACAACCGGACACTCAAAGCGCTCCCTATGGATACAGTATTCATGTGCTCACACATTCACGCTCTGGTGGCGTTTAAGTACAGTCAAGCGTGGTTGCCAGCGTGCGCCTACAGTCCCTCCGACCATCTCCAAACATTCACAGTGGGAGAAACACTGGAGGCAACGTGGGGGACGTGTCTTGCCCAAGGACACAAAGACACATGACTCGGACAGAGCGGGATTTAAAAAAAACAAAAAACGGACCCTTCAGTTACTGGACGGCCTGCTCTTAGCACTGAGCCACGGTCACATTCATTCATTTATTTAATTATCCACTCATCGTGTGTTTCCTCAACCATCCATCATCAAGCAGAAATGAATTTACCCATTCATCATCCATCCACCCCTCACTCACTCATCTGTCCATCATCATCTTCAGTTTATTGCTCCATCATCATGCATGAATTAATTTATCCATTCATCATCCGTCATGTATTTATACATCTGTCCATCGATCACACATTCACACATCCATTCATTCACTCATCTAACATCTTCCATTTTCATACATTCATAATTAATCCATTTACCATCCATTCACGCCTCACCCAACCACCATGCACTTATTCATTTATTACCTATCCAGTAAATCATCTTTTGATTCACCTGGCATGTTGCTGATGATGTCTGTGTGTGTGCGTGTGCGTGTGTGTGTGTGGTGTTTGGTGTGTGTGCGCGTGTGTGACACAGTCTCCTGTCCGTCCATCTGGACGACGCTCGGAGGATGGCGTGCGGCGACGGACGCTCGGCCTGTCTGCTTTGTGGCGCTGCGTTCGGGGCGGACGGCGTCACGGCCGCCCTTTGTGTCCGCTGCAGGAAAGTACGAGTGGCATCAGCAAAACAGAAACGACGACAACACAAATATGGCACGCAGCTCTTCGTGTGCCTGTGTGTGTGTGTGTGAGTGTGCATGTATGTGTGTGCTCCTGGAGGGCTTTGAAGAGAAAGGTGGGATTGGCGGTAAAGATGTATGTATGTATATGTATATATATATATATATATATATATATATATATATATATATATATATATATATATATAGATATAGATATAGATATAGATATAGATATATATATATATATATATATATAGATATATATATATATATAGATATATATATATATATGAAGAATTGTTCTTAAAAGCGGAAGAAATCCCAAAATGATATTGAAGTGATATTGTATTTATTAAACTGAGTTCATTCTTAATAGAATTTTTATTTCTTGAATGACAATTTTTATTCATTCAATGGCATTTCAATTATTGTAGGGCTTTTTTATTCGATGACGTTGTCATTACTTAATGATTTTTTTTTCCTTTTTTAATAATTTTGATTGGAATTATTTGTTCATTTAAAGGGGAAGTCAACGACCAAAGTTTGTATTAGTAATTAAAATGGGGGGAAACATAACTTATTAATACCTGAATTTAAAAAAATGCAATCGAGTAATTTGATCACTTTCTTTAATGTAGACATGTTTTAATTCATTCAATAAAATACATTGAAGTGCATTCATTACTCAAGTGTTTTTTTTGTTTGTTTTTTTAGTTTTTAATTTGTGACGTAAGAAAATCTGAAGAAGAAAAAACACATTGAATCAATTCAAATGATTGACGCCATGCTGGAAGCTACTGTAGCCTTTTTTCGTGTTTGCAGCAAATGTGTCGCGATTGTGCGGCCCAAAGTGACCCGACATCATCGTGCTTGTGTTCCATCTGCAAACAACATCAAGAAGTGAGCAAGTGCACAAGCTCCGCAGGCAGAACCCGATTTTTCCACCTGGCTCAATCAGCCTTGTACTCCTTCACTCTGCTCAGGTGCAGAAGCGTTCCGGAGCTTGGTTCTTCAAGGGCGAAGCCCCCCACGTTCTTCCCAGCCCGCTGCCGCTAACCCAGTCGCCACTCTCTGGCCCGGATGCCACTGATAGATCTGTGGAGGCGCCGCCACCTCATCAGCCTGGTATGTGGTCAGTGCTAATTAATTCGAGTGCTAACCTGCTGTAGCAAAAAAAAAAATGGATGGTTCTTTTCCTCTTCGGCCCGGGGGGGACACGGCGTCCACAATTTCCCAATGCAATTTGAAATGTGGCCTCGTCAGACCACAGTACACTTTTCTACTTTGCATCAGTCCATCTTAGATGAGCTCTGGGTGTTGTTGATAAATTGCTTTTACTTTGCATAGTTGACTTTGAAGCTGCTCTTACGACTGTAGCGCCCCACTGTGTTTACTGACGTTGGGTTTCTGAAGTGTTCCTGAGCACTTGTGGTGATACATCGTTGACACGTTGATGTTGGGTTTTTGATGCAGTGCCGCCAGGTGGATATAAGGTCACAGTTCTTGGCATATTGGGTTTTGGCCTCTCCGCTTACATGCAATGATTCTTGGAACCTTTTCATGACCGTAGAACGTGGCATCCCTAAATTCCTTGCAATTGTATGTTGTCATCCAAGCAAAGCAAAGTGTTTTCCATTGATGCCCCTGCTTATTTCGCCACGTCAATGCCAAACCACATTCGGCACGTGCTGCAAGAGCGAGCGCTGGGGTTGCCTGCCTGCAGTCCAGACCTGTCTCTCAAAATGAAAATGTGTGGCTGACGCATGATGAAGCGTAAAATATGACAAACGGAGATCCCGGAGTGTTGAACAATTGAAGCTGTACATCAAGAGAGAGACAATCAGTGCCCTCAGTTCCTCAAAGTTTATTGAGTGTTGTGAAAAGAAAAGGTGACGGAAGACAGACAGTGGTGTAAACATGACCCTGTCTCAGGTAGCCTTAAAATTCTAACTTTATTATTATTTGCGAAAAACAATGAAATTGATCAGTTGGAACATTTTGCAAATCATTGCGTTCTGTTTGTATTTGTTTAACACAACTTCCAACTTCATTGGAATTGGGCTTGCCCATAGCGTACGTATGAATGCCCTTCTGTCTGTTGTTGTGCGAGTACAGAAGGACAATGTCCTCCGCCGGTGATGACGGGCGCTGCCCAAAGCAGCACAAATCCGCCGGCCGCCGCTCAGGAGGAAAAGGGAACAGCGTCTGCCGCGCGCCCAATTTCAAGCAGAATGGACCCGCCACTTAGCGCCGAAGCCCCTGCCGATGCAATGTCGCGGGAGGACGAAGAAGACGAAGACTCAGACGACGCTAGTGAGTGTGCGTTTTCTCACTTTGATTTTGAGTGTAGGTCATGAACTAGCGGCGACAAATTCCTTGGCATTTTTTGACAAACGTGGCCAGTGAAGATGATTGTGGTCTCATGTAGTCTTTTTGCTTTTCTTGTAAAAGCCACACTGGGATGTTTGGAATTCAGTTTGCTGTACGACCAAGAGCGTCACCAACTGCAGTGTTGCATCATCAAGGCCAAGGTAGCCTTTTTTTTTTTCTTTCCATCCAACCATCCATCCATTATCCGATCCGCTTCTCCTCACGAGGGTCGTTGGCGTGCTGGAGCCTATCCCGTGAGTTTTCGGGCAGGAGGCGAACCCCGGATATGCATGCGATAGTCCAATGTACTCAAGTAAAATGTCCGTCACTTTAAAATAAAAACTTCTGCTGCCTAGGCAGAATTCAAAAGCAACTAAATGTTTCGAACCTTTACATACACAAAACACAAACCTTCTTCTTGTACTTTTTTTTGTATTTCTTTCATTCAAATATGCTTTCTTTTAACTCGAGTGTATTCAATTCACCAAAGTATTTTATTCACGTGTGTTTTTCCTCATGTCAGGGCTTAAAGCCGATGGACTCCAACGGCCTGTCAGACCCTTACGTCAAGCTACACCTGCTGCCGGGCGCCAGTAAGGTAGCCGCCCAGTCTGTCACTATCGCAACTACGGAATGCTAGTTAGCTTAGTGTGTGAAGTTTATGAGGAAACAACTTGGAGAAATGCAAAAGAAGGATCACAGAAAGTGGTGACATGCGTTCGGGACAGGAGGTGGAGTTCCCCAGCATGGCCAGCAGATGGTGCTGTTTTTCTTGGCAAAATTGTTTTCTGTATGTTTTATGGCACATACGCTACTTTTGTTTTTTTGTATGTTTTTGAAGACAAACTATTTTTTGTTTGTTTTTAAGCTTCATTGGTGATTTGTGTAGTTTAGTATATGTAACGTACAAGGAAGTAACTTAGATATGTGACCAGATAATGTTGAGTGTGTATTTGGGGTAGTGCCCCATCGAGGCCATGAGCTTGTGGCGTTTCCTCAAATTTTATATTGAACACGTTTTAATTTTTTGGAACTACTTTTCAAGTAGTGTTTTTCTGACTTTCTGTGACTGTTTTGATTCTGGAGACACACTGCTTTCAGCCCGTGATTTTTGCCATTTTTTCTAAACAGGCTAGCAGCTTTCTTTTTTTTTTTTAATTCCATGAACAATTTCTGCAGATTAGCACATTTAGGTTAGATTTGCTGTGTATCATGAGCGGTGCCCCTTCACAGCAACCAGATCTGGTCAAATATGATACAGATTACAGAGTAGTGGTTCAGTTTTTGTTTTCTGTCTTCTGTGGTGCAGTCTAACAAGCTACGTACCAAGACGCTGAAGAACACTCTGAATCCGACATGGAACGAGACTCTGGTCTATCACGGCATCACCGATGATGAAATGTCTCGAAAAACCTTACGGTACGACCACATTTTCTCATGTAGGAGTTATGTTAAGTGGTCACCTGGTTGATTTATTTTTTTGTATTGTGTTTTGATTTAAAAACAAAAAAACTAAAGGCACTTTCATACCTTGAATGTGGAACAAATGAAACTCAGTAAAGGTATGGTTGCAGTTGCATTGACTGTTAACCTCGATTGCGTCTTCATCCTTTAGGCTATCGGTGAGCGATGAGGACAAGTTCGGACACAACGAATTCATCGGGGAGACGCGAGTAGCGCTCAAGAAACTCAAGTTCAACCAGAAGAAAAAATTCAACGTGTGCTTGGAGAGAGTCGTCCCGGTAGGATTTCATCACGCGCCGAACAAATATGTATTTTGAAAACGCCCAACTGCTGTGATGAGGGCTGGGGGACTCAATCTAGCAACTTGTTGCTTTATGTTTAATGGCAAGATATGGCAATATTCAATATTGGCACAAATTAAAGTTCTTTTGTCTTTTTATTTGTCGCTCTCAACAGCTCAATACATGCACACGGTCACAACCGCCAAAACATCCAGTCTCCCTTACGTCATCACTAAGCGCACACTTCCAACTGGTTGAGAATCGCTTTTTTCTAACAGATGAGCTCAAAGTAGTAATGAAGAAATGGATTGTTCACAGGAGCCAGAGTTGGTCAGTTTGTCCCTGGGGCGGAACAGTCTGGCCCTCCGGACACTAATCTCGTTGCACACTTGAGTACAATGACAATAAAGGGATTTCTATTCTATTCTATTCTATTCAATAACAGAATAAACAGGCAAACAATTTTTTTCTAACAGATGAGCTCAAAGTAGTAATGAAGAAATGGATTGTTCACAGGAGCCAGAGTTGGTCAGTTTGTCCCTGGGGCGGAACAGTCTGGCCCTCCGGACACTCATTTTTTAGGCGAAATGGGGTCAGGGAACGACAATTTTTATGAATAAGGCAGGAGGGACAAGGCCAGAAGGCGACCCAGATCGTGGCCAGAGGGCGGGGGACTGACGGGCAAAAAAGGGTCAAGTGCCCAGCTCTGACAGGAGCTTTGTGGTTCCGATGAGCAACTTTGATGTTATGTGGAATTGTGGATGTTGGGACACAGCGCCATCTGCCCCACGCATGGATGCATGCATGCTCGTTTTTTCAACCTCTCCCAGCGTGAATCTTCACTTTTAGAACACTTCTTTCGTCTTTTACCCTGCAGCAAAATGTGGCGGAGACTTTGCATTTGAACCCGAAGGCGCAGTGCCCCATCACAACCAGCAGATGGTGGTGTTTCTTTACAAAATAGCCTATCTCACTTCGTTGTAATGTTTTATTGGCAGGTGAAAAAAGTTGTCGGAGGACAATCTCGAGGAATGGCGCTCTATGAGGATGACGTAAGAAACACCCGATTGTAAAAATGTTGTGTGTGTGTGTGTTTGTGGGGGGGGGGGGGTGTTTGTGTGTATAAATAAATGAAAAACGCCCAATCTGTTTTAACCCTGCTCACAACACACCAAAGATTATGCACTGCGTGTGTGCGTGCGTGTGTGTGTGTGCGCGTGTATAGGTAGACGAGGGCGAGAACTGCGAGGAGCGAGGTCGCATCCTGGTGTCTTTGAGGTATGATAGCAAGCAGGGTCGTCTGATTGTGGGCGTTGTCCGATGTGCCCACCTCGCCGCCATGGATGCCAACGGATACTCGGACCCTTTTGTCAAAGTGTACGATAAACACACAAGCGTACACACACACACATACTGTGGACATTGTAGTACCCGTAGAAAAACACAGGCCCAACTGATAACTTCCTGTACTATTTAATTCATCCCCTCATCTTCATTTTCATTTATTCATATAAACCCTCCAACCTTTATCTTCTTGCCTTTCATCTCAATTACTTTATTCATCCTCTCACTTTCATACCCTAATTTCGAACCTTGATTCTCTAATTTTCACTGTCTCACCGAAAACCTTTCACATTCACACACTCACTGTCATCCTTTTACGTGCAATCTTCACCTTCATCCTGTCATCTGGATGCCCTTGTTACATTCACTCACTTACCTTCATGCGGTCCCATTCAGGTGTCTAAAGCCTGACATGGGAAAGAAAGGCAAGAACAAGACGCAGATCAAGAAGAAAACGCTCAATCCAGAGTTCCAGGAGGTCAGTCATGTCCTAATGAGTGAATGAATGAGCAATATTATTAAATTAGTGTATGTATAAATCAATAAGATAAGTGAGTGAATTAATGTATGAATTAATGAGTCTGTGAATGAATAAATGAGTCAAATATTGACTGTTTGAATGACTTGGTGAATTAATTCACCCGTGAGTGAGTGAGTGTGTGTATAAATGTATGAAGTACTGGGTTGGTGACTGATTGAGCTAATTAGCTAATGAAAGAGATTAAATGTATGTGTCTAAATGATTGGCTAAATGAGTGAATGAATTAGCCTGTATGAAGGAATTTGTGAATAATGATTTAATAAAGGACTGGGTGAGTGACTGAATGACTGAACAAATGGGTGTTTTGAATGCGTATGAATGTTTTTGTGAGTGAGTGAGTGAGTTAATCGTTGTCGTTCTATTCATGATGTTCCCAGGAGTTTGGTTATGAAATCAAGCACGGCGAGCTGGCCAAGAAAACTCTGGACATTTCAGTGTGGGATTATGACATGGGCAAATCCAACGATTTCATAGGTGAGCTCATAGCACGCTGTACAATGACAATAAAGGAATTTCTGATTCTGATATGTTAGCGTGTTTAGCCAACAGGCTACGCCTAGCTAACTGTCCCACGTGTTTGCGCGCAGGCGGCTGTCAGCTGGGCATCCAGGCTCAAGGCGAGTGCCTGAAACACTGGTACGAATGCCTGAAAAACAAAGACAAGAAGATTGAACGCTGGCATCTTCTGCTCAACGACAACAGCGGCGGACGCTTTGACGACTGAAAATGACACTCTGCTCACCTTCGTCCTCTCTATGCTCTCGCCTTCCCGTTGGCCTCCGCCTCACATGACGGGTTGCATCACGTGTTCATTGGTCTCGATGCATGTTGTCTTGTGACGAATAAACAATAATGCACCTGAAGATGTGTATCAATGTGCTCTCATGACGCTAAACACTCAACCAATCAGCTCAAGCTATTGCTCACCTTGTTTGAGCACCAAAGTCTGTGTTCCACAACTAATAGATGAACATACGCCACCAAACTGACTCAGGAGCGCCCACTGGACAGCAGCAGTTTCACTAATCAACAAGAAATTTGATGGACACGACTATCAGAACAGCACACATTGAAAAAGTCTTCAAAAAGTCCTGCCCAGGCAAGCTCGAAAAAATCAGCCTCTATGACACTTTTTCCATCCACTGACACGAAAACGTCTTTATCATATTATCAGACTGCATTTGTATGAGCTTAACATTGTTACATATATAGTAGGTTTACATATTGAATTGACACCAGTACTAAAATGTCCCCCCTTAAAGACTCTGTAGTGATTTAAGGGTTTTTTTGTGATGAGATTTATGACAAATTGGCATGCCCCCTTTTGGAGATCGGCTTGTCAGTTTTTTTCTGGTTTCAGCGTCTACGTCACAGCAGGGAGGCAACCGAGAAATATTGGTTGTTCAGTTCTGTTGTCTAAAACGGCGACCAATTGCCACCAGAAGTCGGGGACAAGTCCCTGACTTCTCACCAAAATGCAAACATTTATAAAACGTATTGCTGGTGAAACAGGCACAACATACTTTTATATTGTAACGTGATAAAGATTGAATCACACAAAAGACTCAATCCACAAAGAAACTAATGAAAATAAGTAGCAGTTCTTTCAAATGCAACCTTGTCATCACATCGTGAGGGAAGATGGAAGTTGTTATGGAAGCCCAACAGTTGTGGCGGTGGCAGAGTGTGCCCATGACACAGGAAATTACTAAATATTAATAAATAGATGTGACTAGTTGAGATTAAATTCACAAATATACAAAAATAACTATGAAATATGAATTCAAAAACATAAGCAGGGAGAAAGATAATATATTAAGTACATTTGTAACTGTTACACAAGCACAAAAGATCCAGTGAGGAGGCCGACTCCACAGTGGAGTGTGGCTGCATTGGAACGCATCATTTTCAGGTGAGTGGTGTATGCGTAGCTCGGAACGGCCTTGGTGGGGGTGTGGGGGAATAAGTCAAGATAACGCTTGTAGCTTTAATTGTAGTAAAAAATGACCTACGACCAACGACCTACTTGCGTTGTGTTTGTGTTGTAGGTATTAGTGCTGCAGTGCCAAGGAGAGAGCGGAGTGGGGCGCGGCCATATTTAATACTAAAAGTATACTTTTTTTTTTTTTAAAGTAGTCACTTATTTCCTAATTGCTCCAAAACGAATAATTACATTTAAAAAACGATAACTAATTGAAATTTCCAGATTAAAAAAATACAAACTGAGCTTGTTGGTGAAAAATGGACCATCTCGACTGGATAATTCCTTTAATAATTAAATGCTATAACAAGTTTCCAGTCATGTAAAATAATACACAGTATATTTCCGAGAGCCATGAAATGTTTGCGCTTTTTTAAAATGAACGAGTATGTAATATACAAAGACTTAACAGGAGAACGATATATGTAACGCGTTTGCGCTTTTGTGGGGTCAAACTTCAGAGTGACGTCACCACCTGCTGGACATGAGGTAGAATGCAGGCTACTTCCACTTCGCCCCTCACTTAAATTACGTCATCACAGAAGAGCCTCACGCACATTCGCGCTCACGCGCAGAGGGGAAAAGAGGTGAGCTCCGCCAAACATGGTGCGCTGGTTTCGTTTGGATTGTACTCGGGGAAGAGTCGAACCACCACCCCGAGCTCCGGCCACTGTTATCCAGCTCGAGAACTCCGCGTGAGTGAGGGGTAGTAGATGGAAACTTCCTCAACTTTCAGGGAGAACAAGGTGAGGACGTGCACGCGCAACTTCTCAAGTCAAAATGTTCTGATTGGTCCAAGGGACAATTTGCACTCCTTCATGATTTCATTGGCTGTATTTTAATTAAAACAGAGAATTCCTTCGCTCTTCTGTCTTTTGTTTCACGTTGGCGATAATGTTTTGCTGCGCAAGCTGGATTTGTGACGTCACAATCCAGTAAACAATTTCTTGTTGAAACTGAAAAATTGCGCGTGACCCACCACATCTGCATAACAAAGAAAAAGTGACAGAAAAAAGGCAAAACCAGAAAAATTCTAAACAATCTGCACTTACAGAGGAAAAGTTTAACATTGCAGGTTTTAACTCAGTTACATTTTTAAGTCATTTTCCAATTATATATTTGTATTGTATCAGTTATGCTGTCATTATTGTTTATCAATGTTCAAATCGAATGATCAGGCCCAAACATGTCACACCTACATTTTAACAAAAATCTTAATATCTGACCTGACTTTCCTCCTCAGTTGTCGTTATTGGGCTCTCGCTTCTCCTTGCAGCCGGCAAGCAGGCCGTAGTCATTATCCTCATAATCGTCCTCAGCCAGCATGAACAAAGGGGTGGGGCTACCTCAAGACTTAGGTCCGAGCAACTGCGACATGTTGGATGGCGTGCGTGGCTGTGAGCAGGCCTGCCAGCAGGGGGACTTTGCCCAAGCGGTGCTTCTGTGCACCCAGGCTTTGGACACGGACCCTCTCAACTGCGTGGTGTACAGCACCCGCTCAGCAGCCCACCTTAGCTTGGGGAGCTACCGCCAAGCCCTACACGACGCCAACAAGGCCCGAGCCATCAACCCTAAGTGGACGCAGGTACGACCTCAAAAGTCCTGATTGCTGCAGTGATGTAAAACGGACACCAGGGGAGCCATTTACCCCAACACCTGTGTGACATTTGCAAGAACTAGACTATAGTGAGACCCACGGACTATTTTGCGCCAAGTAAATATGTTTACTTATGTTAAGGAGTTTCAGATAATAATAATATTGCCTTTATTAGTCCCACAATGGGGAAATTCGAGATTCGAACCCAGGCCTCCTGGGGAGACTGGGTCCTGAACGCGGCGCCTTAGACCACTCGGCCATCCTGGCAGCCAGACATACATAGTGCTTTGCCGCCATTTTGTGGCATGTAGACACCGCAGAATTTTGTTTAAGTGAATTGGGGTACTTAATTTGGACAAAAGCAGTGCTTTGCTTCCATTTGTGGCATTTTGGAGCCAAAGAACTTGAACTGTTGAAGTGAATTGAAGAGTTTAATTCGGACAAAAGTAGTAATCTGATGTCATTGTGGAATCTTGCCACAGAACAATGTTGAAGTGAGTTGAGGAGTTTCACTTGGGCATGAGTTGCACTTTGCTGTCATAAAGTGGTGCCAAGGAACTATGTTAAAATTATTTGAGGAACCTAATTCGGACAAAGGCAGAACTTTGGCACCATCTTGGCCCCTTAGGAGCCCTTACTCAAAAGCTTTTGCGGGATGCCACGTTGTCGTGGCAATAAAACACAACTGCGTTTGATAAAGCATTAGCACTGACAAAGTCGCAAACAGCATGCAACTGACCCAAGCTCAGTCATTTGTTGCTTCGCTAATTAGTCTCTTTAGCAAGGTCACATGACATCACAGACTGTATCAAATGGTGTTCGTGTGTGAGACAGAAACTTGACTTCCTTCCTCTGTGACAGAGAATGGACGGAAGTGTCTACTTTTTTCTGCTCTGGCACTTGGCCTTGGTTCTTAAAGACAATAACAGAAGCAGTGTTCCTTTGTGTGTGTGCGTGTTGCGTGTGCGGGTGTGTGTGTGTGTGTGTGCATGCATGCATCTGAAGCCCAATCTTTTGATTAGCCACAGTGAGGTCAGAAAAGAATAGAAACAAGTCAACAAAAAGATTTTGCAAAGTTTCTTTCCACTTCATTTCTTCCCACTGACTTTGCTTACACAAACACCCGTACACACGCATGCACGCACACGCACACGCACACCGAGCTTGTCATGGGAACAGAGGTTAGTGGCATGCCGCGCTGACCTCGCCTGCGTGTGTTTTGTGTGGAAAGCGCCGCAATGCGCTGCCTCGGGCCCGCCCTGTCATTACCGCTGGACTGGCATCGCATTGGCAACCCGATGCAAGACGTCGGCCGGTATGAGATTGGAAAGTTGGCTGTGGTGGCTGGGTCGCCGTCAGGCACGGGTCCAGGCGGCTCAACCCAAGTCTGGCTCACGATCCTCAACCTGAACTCATGCGAGGGGAACCACGCAACCAATTTTCAAATATCACTTAAGCAAATTCATCCATACATTGTTTTAACACTCGGGTGAGATGGAGTCCATCCCAGCTGACTTTGAGTGAGAAAAGTTGGGGTAACTCCCTGGACTGGTCGCTAAACTAAGACTACCTTGAATCTCTTTACACTTGAATTTGATGCTTTCCAGCAACTCATGACGCCCTTTGTGACATTATCATCATCCAGTCACCCAATCTGAGCTCAGTGACTTGACCTCTGGGGTAACAGTTCTGTAACATGACCTCTAACCCTGCATGAGACGGACCCTGTTTGAGACGGAGACAGAGACACAGAGACAGAGACAGAGAGAGAGAGAGAGAGAGAAAGAAAGAGACTGGGGTGGGTCTTGGGGTAAGAGTATCCCGCGCAGCCTATCAGGTTTCAGAGGCGGTCATGAGTGAGCGCTCGCAGATCCTGAGTGAGTGTTCAGGTGATGCGGTGGCTTTGGAAGCAGATGAACATGTGACGCTGAGTTTGACATTGTGACGTTGTAATTGGGCAAACATGATGAAGTGGCAACCCCGCAGGAAGGTGAGTATGAGAAATCATTGGCATTGCACTTGCATGCCTCCAAAGAAAAACATATAGGGAAACTCCAGGCAAACATTTTCTTTGCATTTTCTCTCCCTCCGCTAGTCTACATACGATATTCGGACTCATATTGCGTTCATGGAATAAGAATTAAGCAGATTAATACAAACGATTTCATCATCCACAGGTCGCTGTGATTTTGTTCTGTTTATTAAAATTGAAATCAAGGTGCCCTCGGCCTCGCATTTCTGACATCATGTGAACAAACCTGCAAAACAGATGAGCTGTGACGTTTGTAATAGAAGTCTGAGGGCATTTTGACGTCAATTTAGTCCTCGTAGCCATCGGAGCATAGTTGACATAACGGCAAAGTCTGTGTCAGACCGAAGTTGACATCTTTTCTATGTCCTGTCGAAGTTGCATTGGATCGGAGTCAGTCTACTCATAATCTGCATCAGACTAAGGAGTCTGCATCGAATCAAAGTCGTAGTTTGCGTCACATCACAGTCGGCAGTCTGCGGCGTCACATTGTAGTTGCTATCAGGTCACAATCAGCGTCACGCGGTGGTCAGCATCCGGTCCTAGCGAGCCTCAGGTTATAATCAGTGCAAATGATGGCATCAGGTGAGACACCAGCTGCTCTGCAATTTCATTACTTTACTTTTTGCTTTCATTGCTGTCAGACCAGGTGTCGACATGTACGTGATCATTTCATTTTCATCACCTGCAGGCTTACTTGCGCCAGGCGGTGGCGCTGCAGCACCTCGGTCGTCATGGAGATGCCCTGGCGGCCTTTGCCTCGGGCGTGGCTCAGGACCCAAAGAGTCTGCAGCTTCTGACGGGCATGGTGGAAGCTGCCATGAAGTCGCCCCTGAGAGGTAAGTTCGTCTCCGATTGGACCACTCAACACTTGAGTTAACCACCAATGACCCCCCCACTCATCTCTAGATTCTCTGGAGCCTACTTACCGCCAGCTGCAGGCCATGAAGCTGGAGCGCAGCCCATTCATGGTGGTGTCACTGGTCGGACAAGAGTTGCTGACACACGGCTTTCATGTCGCCGCTGTGGAGGCGTTAGAAGCGGCACTGCAGATTGGCACATGCTCACTGAAGATGCGCGGCTCCGTCTTCTCGGCGCTCAGCGTGGCATACTGGTCACTAGGCTCCATGGAGAAGAGCCTGGCCTACATGCAGCAGGACCTGGATGTGGCCCGCACATTAGGTAAGTGTCAAACCAAGTCACCATCAGGTTGTAATCAGTGCCAGGTTTCATCCAGTCAGCTGAGTCAGCTCTAAATCAGCGTCAGGTGGTAGTCATGCTAAGATCATAGCGAGTCAGGTCCTCGTCAGTCGAGTTATAGTCAAGAGTCTGTGTCAGGTTGTAATCTGCCTGAATGTGGCCTGTACGCTAAGTGAGCGTTAGCCATGGCAAGATGGCGAATATAAACCGGTGCTGCTTCATCTTGTCCACAGGTGACCAAACGGGCGAATGCCGTGCCTATGGTAACCTTGGCTCCGCCCTTTTCTCCAAAGGCAGTTACCGAGAGGCACTGGTCCATCACAGACAACAACTGATTCTGGCCATGAAGCTTAAGCACAAGGAGGTTTGTGATCATGTGTTAGCATCAACCTGCCCGCCAAGCAATGCTGCTGTGAATGTTAGCCTATTTGCATGCTGCTAATTTAGCTGCTAATGCATTTAGATTTGAATGCTAGTGCTTTATTATTTATTAGATCATTTTGAACCATTTACTTCGAAAGGACAACATTGGTACATATCTACCATGTCAATTTGTCTGCTAAGGAAGTAGCTCAAGATAGCATAACTAGCATGCTGATTGCTAATCGTGACTGGTGTACCAACCGCAGGCAGCGTTTGACGCCCTCGGTGGTTTGGGCCACGTCTACATGGTCATCGGCGACTACCCCAATGCGCTAGCAAGCCACAAGCAGTGTGTTGCGCTGGCCAGACAAAATGGCTGCCAGCTCTCCGAGGCCCGCCAGTTGGGCGACATGGGTGCTGTATACACCGCCATGGGGGATGTCACCAGTGCCCTGCGGTGCCACCAGCAACACTTGGACATTGCCAAGGTGCAACCCATTACAACAATTATCTTCTGTGATCAGCCCTGAAAACGACTGCAAGTTAGTGGACTGAAGTTAAAAAAGTGACACCCTATAATGTGTATGAAGTTATTTCCGCTCATTCACAAACAGAGACACATGCACAGATGATTGAAAATGTTTCTCCAAAATATGGTGAGGTTTTAGGTAAGGACAATCCAAATGACAGGTGGTTCTGGTTTCCGAGTCATCCTGAAAGAGTTCTCTTCTGGAGAGGAGGTTCTAGTCTCGAGAGCTTTTAGCCTCAAGAGAATGGTCAAGTATTCCCAAATAAAGATTCTAATCTCCCTCAATCAAGTCATGAGCGGTTGTAGTTGGAAGAGAATAGTCTAGTCCCAAGGTTCTAATGGCGAGACAGCAGAGAAGGTACAAGTCCAGGGAAAAGGTTCCAGTTCCGAGAGAAGGCTTTAGTCCTGAGACATACATAACATAGGTTTCGTCATGAGGTAAAGTACTAATTCTAAGTGAAATGTCGAGTCCTGTGTTGTTTCTTTGTTGTGACTGGATGAATAAGTGGCATTAACTTTTCACTACATCTCTTTTGTCAGACTCTGGAGAACCAGCGCGAGGAGGCTCGGGCATACAGCAACCTGGGCAGTGCTTACCATTCCCAGCACGACTACGACAAAGCTTTGTCGTACCACACCCGAGTTCTGAAGCTGGCTCAGGACCTTGGAGACTGTATCATGGAGATGAAGGCCTTCGCTGGCTTGGGACATGCCGCCCGATGCTTGCAGGTCGTTTATTTTTTTTTCAACAACATTAATGTACGTAGGTTCTTATCAGGTCATGATCATCCGCAAAAGTTGAATGGAGGTAACCTCTTCCTGGACATTGAAATTGCAGTTGTTCTTTTTTCTCCCCAAAAGTCATACTGTCATGAGATTAGTTGTTTTCAGCGAGAAAAAGTTCTAATATTACGAGGAAAAATAATTTTTTTTCAAGAAGTTAAAAATCTAAATTTTACAAGAATCAAATCAACAAAATATTTACTTACAAGAGTAGATTTGTATTTTGGGGAGAAAACAAGTCCTAAGAATAAGATAAAAATTTGATTTGAATAATCCTATTCATAACCATGCGAGAATAAAGTTGTACATGCTCAGGACCTGGAGGGGGCGCTGCGGTATCATCAACATCAACTGGAAATTGCTGAGGAGCTGCAGGACTCAGGGGCTCGAGGCCGAGCTGCTTCCAACCTGGGTACGTGATTCTTTGCTTGAGACTTGACACTCATGAATTGCAAATACAAGCGGTCCTCAGGTTACGCGTTACTCAACTCATGTCGTTTCGACTTTCTGACACTCGAGTCTCGTCCGCCATTTTGTCTTAAGACCCATGGTCTGAGTGTTTTGCAAAAAGAAAAAAACAAAGCAGGATCTTCTAGCGATTCTGGTCCTGCCCAGAGCAAAGCCATTACGATGAAAATTAAAATGGATGTCATCAAAAGATATTTATTTAGAGATTGAAGGCATATTAAAGGGTTCATTCATTCTGACTTACGTGGAAATTCGGGTTACATCACCAGCGTAGGAACGTTACTTGTTTGTAACCCAAGGACCTCCTGTACCCGCACCTCTGTTGTCTTAAATTGTCACACAAATAAGTGGAACAAGTTGGAGTGAAGCCAACATAATATGTGGTATCGAAAACAGCAAAATCGAGCCACTATCATAACTCAGTGCATCCTCCACATCAGGCATCATCCACCAGATGCAAGGTGACTACGAGGTCGCATTGACGCTCCACAAGACTCACTTGACCTGCGCCCAGGAGCTGGGTGACTACGCCGCGCAGGGGAGGGCCTACGGCAACATGGGCAATGCCTACCATGCCATGGGCCTCTACGAGCAAGCCGTGGGGTTCCACCGCCAGGAACTGAACATCTCCCTGGAGGTGAAGCTCCTTGGAAGGAGTCGCTCCCTGTGATGAGGAACACTGACCGACTAAATGTGTTCCAGGTGAATGACCGATCGTCCCAGGCTTCCACACATGGCAATTTGGCTGTGGCCTACCAGGCGCTGGGTGCTCCAGACCGGGCCCTTCAACACTACCTACATCACCTGACCATCTCACGAGAGCTTTGTGACATTCAAAGTGAAGCAACAGCCTTAGGCAAGCCACACATGAGCGTCAGCGATGGTAAAAACGACACTTTCTGCTTCGACTGCTTCCATTTTGTCTTCCATTTTCCAGCAAACCTGGGAAACTTTCACAGTCGCAGTGGTGACTACGAGCAGGCGTTGCCGTACTACCGGCAGTACTTGCTTCTTGCTCCTCGACTTCGGGATCTAGAGGGCGAGGGCAAAGTTTGCCACAATCTTGCCTACTCCCACTTCTGCCTGGGACAGTACCAAGACGCTGTCAGGTCAGAACTTCACTTCAATTGACCTATTCTGAACGGCAAGTGTAACTTTAATTGCATGGATTCCCACGCTTGAAAAGGGAAGGATTTGACCAGTCTCATGTTTCACTCTGTTTTGGTTTTATTGACCAGAAACAGGCCTATGTTGGGGCGTCACGGTGGGCACAAATTGAATTGTCACATAAAAAATGTACTTTAGACGCACGCCGCACTTGCCTTCTTTTATCTACTTCCTAGGTACTACGAGCAGGATCTGGCCTTGGCCAAGGACCTACAGGACAACCTTGCCCAAGCCAAAGCCTACTGTAACCTGGGCCTGACTCACAAAGCCTTGGGAGAGTTCAGCAGAGCAGAGGAGTGTCAGAAATATCTGCTCCAGATAGCACACGCTTTGAAAAACAAACAGGTAAGCCTTCATGTTGGAGTCTTCACAAAAAAAAAAAGAACTCTCCCTTGTGTTGTGTTTGTAGGCTATCTTCAGGGCTTTGGGCAACCTCGGCGATGTCAGTGTTTGTCAGAAAGATCTTCAGGGAGCCGCCAGCTTCTACCAGCAGCAGTTATCTTTAGCTCATGAGCTCATGGATCGTAAGATGGAGGCAGATGCCTACTCAGCTCTTGGATCAGTTCACAGGTGAGAAGTTCAGTGAAGACCTCCACCTACCTGCTTCTCCTTGGCTATCCTGAGAATCACTCCCAATCCACGATACTGTAAAGTGGCGCCTTGCCTTCGCGACTCATGTTTTGCTTTATGTTTGCTAAAATTGGACTTATGAACGAACTTCCAAAATGCCTAAAGAATGTCAGCTCTTGTAGCTGCAGTCCAGTGCCTGAGTTCTGTTAGTCATATCTGCATTGTCTGTTATCTACGATCAGATCCCACAGTGTTGAATTTGTTGACCTCGTGATATTTTCGGTCGCAACACTTGCGACATTTTTTCATTTTGCTGACGAGTCAGCTGTATAGTGAACTATATAACAAATTCTTTACCGGAACTGTGGAGTAGGTAACGAGTGAATGATTGCCAAAACAGCCCTTTATTCCATTCTCTTTAGGTTGCTTGGCCAGCTGGACACATCCTTGTCCTTCCACAGCCAGGAACTGACCCTGCGCAAGGATCTACACAACCGTCGGGGGGAGTGCCATGCTTTGGGTCGCCTGGCTGGCGTACACATGGCCCGGGGAGACTTTGACACAACCCTGCAGTGCTACGAGGCTCAGTTGGGCCTGGCGCAACAGCTCGACGATGCCCGGCTGCAGGCCCAGGTCCACGGGAACATGGGTATCGCAAAGATGAATATGGGCCACTTTGAGGAGGCCATTGGGTTTTTGGAGCAGCAGCTTGCCATGTTGCAACATTTGAGTTCCAGGGAGGGCATCCTGGATCAAGGGAAGGCTTACGGGAACCTAGCAGACTGTTACAACGCCCTGGGAGACTTTGAGGAGGCCATTCGGTGCTATGACAAGGCCCTGACGGTGGCTCACAGTCTCAAGCAAGTTCAGGACCAGGAGAAAGCCTACAGAGGACTTGGCAATGCTCACAGGTACCGTGCAAGAAAATCAAATAGCATTTTTGGGAGTAAGGCTACAAAGGGTTAGAACACTTCCGTTTTAGCCATCGTGTATCCTGTCCTGCGCAGGTCGGTGGGCAACTTGCAACAAGCCTTGGTGTGCTTAGAGAAGAGGCTGGTGGTGGCCCATGAGCTTGGAGGGGCACTACGTGGGAAGGCGCAGGCGTACGGAGAGCTGGGTGCCCTGCACAGCCAGCTGGGAAACTACGAGCAAGCCTTGTCCTGCCTGGAGCACCAACTCAGCATTGCTCGCTCAGTCGGGGTGAGCGATGGTCCTCCTTTCAGACACTTCATTGCTTGGTGTTGTAAGCAAACTTCACAACAGCCAGCCACCGTCGGTACAAGCTGGTTCTCTCGCAGAGAAAGAACAGGTCTGTTGTGTTTTGTCCAGACATTTTGTTAAATGTCTTGAATACTATACAATACAACTTTATTTATATATCGCATTTCACAACAGCTGGAGCTTTAACAAAGCGCTTTCCATGTGGTGTCATAAATTAGCGGGAAATTAGAACACAAATTAAAACACAGGAACACATATACAATAGATATCAGAAGAACAACAGAACCGCGACAGTCTCATGTTGAGTTGAAAGCTAAAGAATAAAAATGTGTCTTTGAGAGAGTTTTAAAAGTGGATAGGGAGGGGGCTTGCATAACATTTCATGGAAGACAAAAAGAAGGACCGGCAACAGAAAAGGCACAATCCCCCCTGAGGGTGCGCTTAGTCCTCGGCAGTATTTGGTTTGCAGACCTGAGGCAGCGGGCAGGTGCGTAGGGGTGGAGGAGCTCAGAGAGGTTACGCAGGGGTGAGGCCATTTCAAGATTTGAAGACGAATAGAAGTATCTTAAAGCAAACTCTGAAGTACACTGGGCGCTAGTGAAGAGAGGCCAAGTTTGGAGTTATGTGATCCGTCTTCCAAGCTCCTGTTAAAAGATGAGCAGCAGCATTTTGGACCAGTTGGAGGCGCTTGAGGGAGGACTGACTGACCCTAAAGTAAAGTGCATTACAGTAATCTAGCCTAGATGTAGAGAAGGCATGAATTACTGTTTCTAAGTGCCTCTGAGAATGAGAGGGCTTCCTTCACCTGAGCCAGCTGCCTAAGATGAAAGAAGCTGGATCAAACAACAGCACTGATTTGTCGATCTAATTTAAAATCACTGTCTAGTTTAAAACACAAGTTTGAGACTGTTGGCTTTAGGTAAGATGCCAGGTCAACAGGGTTGATGTAGAAGGGCCACTGGGACTGAAGACCATAACTTCTTTAGTGACATCCAGATTTTGATTTCTTCTAGATAGGACAAAAGTGGTCTCAAGGAGAGAGCTTCTTTGTTGCTCAGCGGGACATTGTTCTGACTGTTATCTGCAGAGCAATGGAAGGAAATTCCCTGTTTTTGTAAGATGGAACCTAGGGACAGCAAGTATAACGAAAACAGCAAGGGCCCCAAAACAGAACCTTGTGGAACACAATACGACAAAGGGGCAGAGCAGGACCAAGGCGAACAACAAAAGGTCCTGCCAGTCAAATGGGATCTAAACCATTTCAGAGTGCTACCACTAATGCCCACCTAGTGCTGTAAACGAGCCAGAAGAATACTGTAGTCCACCGTGTCAAATGCTGCAGTTAGCTGACAACCAGTCCAACGTGTACCACGCCTACTGCCCGAATAAAGGTGGGATAGGCTCCGGCATGCCCTCGAACCTTATGAGGGAAAAGCATTTTAGATAATGGATGGATGGATGTTGTGAAGTTCACTGTCGCCATTTAGTGCCAGAGTGTCTGATGCTTACGTGTAAGTCAAAGCCCAAAAAATCTAACATAAAAATCAAACAAGTGATGCGTGTAATTGTGAAAAAAAACTCTTTAATAGTGCACAATGAAGCCGAAAACTTAACATCATTTACAATCCAGGCTCCGAAAATGACACCAAACCCACTTTTCTCGTCAGGACAAATCCTTGGAGGCAGAGGCCAGCGATGTGCTTGGCGGAATTTACCAGCTGATGGCTGACTATGAGACAGCGCGGCAGTGGCACCAAAGAGCTCTTGACATGGCAGAGCAGACTGGATGTGGGAGGAACCAAACACGAGCCTACGGAAACCTGGGAGTGACCTATGAGGCTTTGGGCAATTATGAGAGGGCTTTGGTTTTCCAGGAGCAACACCTTAGCATGGCGGCGCAGACCAACGACTTGTTGGCCAAAACGCTGGCATACGGCAGCCTGGGGAGGATACACCATGTACTGGGCAACTACACGCAGGCCGTTATGTACCTGCAGGAAGGTAAGGAACTTAACGGCAATACCTATAACTGACCACCGGCCATTACTGTATCAAAAAATCCGTATGAAGTAAGTTGGGAATGATTGGCTGACTGTCAACGCAGCTATGGTTTGCTTTCAGGTCTTCGCCTGGCTGAGCAGTTGGCCCTTAGAGAAGACGAGGCCAAGATATGCTACCGCCTTGGTTTGTCTCTGTGGGCTACTGAAAACCTGGAGGCGGCCCAGCAGCAGGTCTGAAGCGTACACACCGCAGTGGTTCTTGTAACAACATATCGATTAGAAATGGTGAGAGCGGATTGTTCTGTGTGTTTCCAGCTGTACAGAGCATCAGCTCTCTTTGAGACCATTCGCCACGAGATGAGGCACAGTCCGGACTACAAGCTCTCCTTTTTTGACCTGCAGACAGACTCGTACCAGGCTCTCCAGAGGGTCCTTGTCAACCTGGGTAGGCAATTATCTTCTTACAGTGGCCCGCCATGCATTTGATACCTGGACCTTCAGTGGGGACTCACCCGACTTAATTGACCTCTTAAAACACACGTCGCAATTATTTAAAAAGAGAATACTATGCAAAAATTCAACAAGAGCATGAAGCTGCGCCGCATAGCGCTTTCCAAATGGTGTGATATAAATTAGCGGGAAAGCCAAAAATGGTACTCAAGTAAAAGTACTGTTGCTTAGTAGTAGAGTTAGTAGAAGTAAAAAGTAGTCATCCAAATAATTACTTGAGTAAAAGTAAAAAAGTACTTGGTGAAAAAAATAATCAAGTACTGAGTAACTGTAGTAACAGCTGATTTATTTTTGTATATTTTATAAACAACCGTTCAATCAACAAAAATATAAAATAATCATCCATCCATTATCTGGACCGCTTCTCCTCACTAGGGTCGCGGGGGGTGCTGGAGCCTATCCCAGCTATCTTCGGGCATTAGGCAGAACTGGTTGCCAGCCAATCACAGATTAAATAATCATCTTCAGGCAAATCAAAGTCTATCCAAACAATAGAATACATTACATTTAAAAAAATATAGCTTAAAATAATCATCTTAAGGTAAATTCAAGTACTTTAATTCATAATGGAAAAATAATAGGAAAAATAAAAGGAATAAATGTAGCGCTATACGGACTATATAATTGAAACATCGTTTACAAGCTCTCTGGATAATTATTGTTTTAATCTTGGCGGATTGACGTTGGTAACTGTTTTGCAAAAGCAATATTGCTTTTGAACCAGTGGAGTGTTGTGGATATTCTCCCCGCTGCGTGTCGTGACAGATAACAACCCAGGCTTAAAAAATCCATGATCCACTAGGTCTCAAGCCATATTGCTTAAAAATAAGCATAAATAAATATACTTATAGAAGAAATGTTATGACAAAACATTTGCATTGCAAACATTGCAATTTTAGGAAACTTACCGCTAGTTGTTTCCTCAAGTTTGATGTTGAGTTTGTTTAGGCAAACAAAGTATAGTGTAGCTGGTGTTTCGCAGCCTTTTTAAGGGGAACATGCTTTTGATGTGAGGCCACGGGTGTTCCTCCTCTTCTGTGTCCGCATTGTCGGCATTGCTGAGTGACATTTTCGATCCGTTCAGTCCAAAAATCCCTTTTTGCCGCTGCTGAATTGATTATGATCATGTGACGACTCACGAGAATGCAGGGCTACGTCTGATTGGTGAAACACAGTCACTTCGAAGAACCTGGCGGAGCTCTTTCTCTGACAAAATAAATGTGCCTTTCTCTGAGAGAGGGACAGATGCGTACGTACACGGAGGGGATTTAAGTAACAAGTTCAATGTAGCAGAGTAAGAGTCCAGTTTCTTCTTCACAAATCTACTCAAGTACGAGTAAAAAGTATAGTGATTGAAAATTGCTCCTAGAAGTACACCATTTCCCAAAACTGACTCCAGTAAATGTATCGGAGTAAATGTAACTCGTTACTACCCACCTCTGCAGGCCGCCATGAGGAGGCGCTGGGCGTAGCAGAGCGCGGACGAACGCGTGCCTTCACTGACCTACTGGTGGAACGGCAAAAAGTACACCAGCAGGTACACCAGCAGTCACTAGGCTCGGAACAGTGTGCCCCGGTTACGGTGGAGCACATCCTGGAGACGGTCGACTGCCAAAAGGCCATGGTGCTATACTTCTCCGTGGTGGGAGGCTTCCTGTACAGCTGGCTGCTGGCCCCTGGCTCAGGTAGTCAAAAAAATATCACACTTGAAACGATACAACGTCTCACCACACGTCATGGTGATGCCACAGGCATTGTCAAGTTCAGCCAGGCTCGTCTCGGAGCTGACGCACTGGAGTCCCAAGATGGTTTGAGCTTGCAGGATGATGGTCCGCTCTTGCTGGAGCAGTACGTCTGCAACGCCAGACAAGTTCTGGGAGTTGACGGAAACCTCAGCAGGTAACACACTACACCAGTGGTTCTCAAACTTTTTTCAGTGACGTACCCCCTGTGAAATGTTTTTTCGGCCAAGTACCCCTTAACTCTCTCTGCAAGTGATTGGCAGGGATTAACGAGAGGTGGCACGTAACAAGTTGGGTCGAAGCATTCTAGGTTGGGGGGGAATTTGGGTTTTTAAAATACTGATATTGAATAACCTAATGAACATAAAATTCGTTTTATGGCCTTATTTTTTCTTGAATATTATTTTTTTTTTTTTTAAGATTTTGTTTGTTTTATTTCAAATCTTGCGTACCCCCTGGAGTTCCTTCAAGTACCCCCAGGGGTACTAGTGCCCCCATTTGAGAACCGCTGCACTACACAACTTTACTGGGTAACTAACACAGGAACTATGATCTAAATTTAGGAGCAGCTTTCTTGATCAAATCATGGTAATGTCTATTCAGTGGTTCCGGAAGAGCAGGTCCATCAGGGTGCCAAACCTCAGATTTAGGAAATGCAATCTGGATTTCGTGTGGAATCTGCTCCAGGGGGATGTGGCACCTGATCCTGTTTTTTTTGTCCCTGTATGTCCGGTATCAGAGTCAGCATTGTTGGCAGTTAGTCAGACTCGTTTCTGGTGAAGGTTGAACTCCATCAAGGTTGCACTTTGCACAGATTCTCATCATAATGGACAGAATTTTCAGGAACAGCAGAGGCGTAAAAGCATTCCGGTTTGGTCTTGTGAAAAAAAAAGTCCAGAGTCACCCCCTGGAGGGGAGGCGCCATATAGTTTGGATTGAGCCACTGGTTAAGGATGCGTCCAGAATGTCTCCTTGGTGAGGTATTGTGATGATGTCTCGCTGCGAGCGGGATCCAGAGAACGCCGAGGACATCCTTCGAGATTATCAGATGGCTCGGCAATGTTGACGATTTCCCTTGAAAAACTAGACCAAGTGGCTGGGGAGAGGGAAGTCTGGGCTTCTCTTCTTAGTTTAGTGCCCCCATAATCTGACATGGAATAAATGGAAGCTAGGTGGAGATGGTTCTTCATCTGTTACAGGGGCGCAGTCTCTTCCATTTTTGTCTTTCTTCTAGCACCATTAGCAGCATTAGGTTGGATTTTATTATTCTTATATGTAGAAGTATTCTGGAATATAATATTCCCTTGCAGGCTTAATGCGGGCAGTGAGACAGAGAGCGAAGCTGGAGATGTTCCGGAGCGACACTTTGACGACCTCAGTGACAGATTGAGCTCAGACGACGACCCCAGCGGCTATCTGCGCATGGTGTCCAGGAACAAGATCTTCAACAGGTGCATCCTCCTTTTAGCAGCTAGTTTATCATGCTAATCTGCTGACAAAAATTGCTTGTGGAAGGGATTAGCTGTTTTGCTGCAACTGTTTGTACTTCACACGTCCAAGATGGAATCCTGACATTACTTAATCAGATGAGTCAGTGCCAGTGTCTGGCCCCAGATTTCCACGGTGCGGTCACTTACAGGGTGCATCTGCTATGCCTTTGATTCTACCCCAAGAACTGGCAAAGTTGCAGGTCAACTTTGACTCTCCATTCCGTAGCAGCACCTTACACACAGGCTAACGAGCTGGAAATAGTTTGGCTTCGATGCAGAGTTTGCAAGTGCTTTTTTGTTTTTGTGTTGGTGAACAGAAGCTGCCGCAGCGCGAGCAGCATCAACAGCGTTTCTTCAGTGAGGCACGCCTCGCCTTCCCCTGCCTGCCTGCTCGGTATCGAACCTTCTCCTCTATGCGCTCTCTATGACTTGCTCATCGCGCCAATGGAAGCGGTACGTATGCGGGACGACAAAGGTGGTCAGTACATTTAGCAGTGGTGGGAGTAAGTCATGTTCCAAGTTTGAAGGAACGTTCAAGTGTCAACCTTCAAGTTTCAGTCCTGAAATTGGGACTTGGTTCTGGCTCGAGTAAAGTCAAGTCATTTGTGTATTTTGAATCAGGCCTTGCTGCATGGAGGTGGGCTGGCGGGCCGACCACGGCAACTAGTTCTGGTCCTGGAGGGTGACTTGTACCTGGTGCCGTTCGCCTTGCTCAAAGGTGGCTCGTCCAACGAGTTCCTCTATGAGATGTTCAGTCTGCTTTGCGTGCCGTCATTAGCAAGCCTCCGAGCTTCCGGTAAACATTCTCAGCCCAGTGCCCCCTTGCCCGACTGGGATGCTAGCTCAGCGGCCGGTGTGGTGGGGGCGCCCCGCCTGCCATCCGGCCTAATGCGCCGCTGGTTGTGGGGGCCGCTACCATCGGCCCAGGATGAGGCTCTGTGTTTGGGAGAGCAGCTGGGGTGTCGCCCGCTCATCGGTGCCAACGCCACAAAAGAGAACGCCATTGCCGCCCTCACACGGGCGCAGTGTGTTCACTTCGCCACTCACGTCTCCTGGAAGCTCGCCGCTCTGGTGCTCGCCCCCAGCCGGGAGCGAGCTGACGCCCAGGAGGTGGAGGGAGGCCGGAGGATGATTGCTTCAAGTGTGGAACGCCGTGATGGAACGAGGAGGGGTAGCGAGGATGTAGACTGCGTTGGTGAGAATGCATGTGAAAGCGTGTGCAGCGGTCCGCCGCTTCAAGACTTCCTCCTCACAGCGGCGGATATCTTGGAACTTGACTTGAGTGTCAAGATGGTGGTCATCAGGTCAGTGGTTAAGGTTTCTGTTCCCGAATGTTCTTATTTCAGCATCATCAGACATCCCTTTATTGTCATTGTACTGTACTGTACAATGTACTGTACATAAACATAGTTTTTTAGTAATTGGATTTCGATTAATTGCACAGCCCTAGTATTAAGGTGTCTAACTAATATTAATATTAGGTCTTCAAACCAGGGTTGGGGTTTCAATTCAGGGTTTTAAACAACTACCAGTGTTTCAAGACAGGGTAAATTTTTGTTGTAAAGATATAAAATATAAAGAAATAAAATTTGTACATTCTAAATATTAATTCATATTAAAACAAAATGGACAAGGAAAACTAGAGGGTTAGTTTTTAAACTAGGATTAGGATATGAGTCAAGGGCTTCAGACTAAAATTAGGGTTTTTAAATAGGCCTTGAAATCAGGTTTAGGATTAGGATTAGGGTATCAAAATGGTTTTAGGGCGTTCTGGTTTCAAAGCTGCTGCCCATCTCCCAGGTTGTACCCCGAGTGTGGCGTGCAGCTGACGAGTGACGGTTTGTTGGGCCTGACTAGAGCCTTCCTGTCGGCGGGCGTGCGATGCGTATGCGTGTCCCTGTGGCCCACGCCGCCGCCCGCCGCCAAGCTCTTCATGCAGACCTTCTACTCGGCCCTGCTCAACGGTGCACCCTCCAGCGCCGCGCTCAATAATGCCATGAGGACGCTACACGACAACAAGGACTTCGCACACCCCTCCAACTGGGCAGGTGACTGCAGTCAAAACCCTAATCCTCCTTTCAAACCCTAACCCTGGTTTGAAACCCCAACTTCAATCAGAAGCTTCTTTGAATCCCTGCCTTGAAGCTCTGACTAACCTTGGCTTCATGTTTTAATTCAAACCCCAAACTTGTCTTTTAAAGTCTTCATTTGAAAACCTAACTTGTGCTTTAGATTGTAATTTGATAGGCAGATCCTTGTTTGAAACCCTAACCCAGGCTTGAAACCCTAATCCTACTTTGAAACCCTGAACCTGTTTTGAAGCCCTGCTTTGAAACTCTAATCCTTTTTTGACACCTCAGGCTTGAAACCCTTACCCTCATTTGAAATCCAAACCCTGGTTTGAAACCCCAACCTTTGATTTTTTTTTTTTACTTTAATTTCAAACCCTACTGGTGATTTGAAACCCTAATTTGAAACTGTAATCTTATCTTGAAACCCTCTCCGGCTTGCCCTCTTTGATGCCATGCTTTAAAATCAAGACAAGTGCTATGTGTCATTGCTCAGGTTACCTTCTAATTGGCAGCGATGTCACAGTCAACGGACCCGAGTCTGCGCTGCGACACGCCCTGGCGGAGGTCCTCCGGCAAACCGACCGGGCCAGGGACGCCCTGAGGGTCCTCCTGCACCTGGTCAGAAGTCAAGCCGTGTGGCGTGACGTGACGTCGCGTGGAGTGACGTGACATGATTTTCGTGATGTGACGTGGCATGATGTGACGTGACTTGACATAACGTTGTATAATGTGGCATGCCGTGATGTGGCGTGATGTAGCATGCCATGGAGTGTGACGTGAATCCTTCTGAATCATCTGATTCTACAAAAATTAATTGCAGGTGGAGAAGTCTTTGCAGCGCATTCACAGCGGCCACACTAACCCTATGTATACTTCGCAGCAAAGTGTGGACAACAAGGTGTGCGGCTCTGTTATTTTTTTGTGTGCGTGTGTTTTTGTTGTTGCATGTTTGTGTGTGTGAGTGAATTTGTGTTTGTTTGCTTGTTCGTGTGTATGGTTTTGTGTATGTGTGTTTTTGTTATTTTACATGAATGTGTGTTTGTATGATTGAGTTTGCTTGTTTGTGTGTTTTTTTTTTTGTTTTGTTTTTTTACAATTTGGTGTCTTTTTGTTTGTGTGAGTGAGTTTCTGTTAGTCTGTTTATTTGAATTGTTTTTGTGTTTCTTTTATATAGTGTGTTTGTGTTAGTTTGCATGTTTGTGTTCTTGTTTTGTGTGTATTTCTGCCAACGTGTGAATATGTGTGTCAATGTACCCTTGTGTGTTTTTGTCCATGTGGTTGTTTTGTTTTTGTGTGTTTGTGTGTGTGTGTTCAAATGCTAACCTTCACTTGTCTGTTGTGTAATGTTTAAAGGTCAACGGCGTACGCGGATGGCGCTCTCTATTGTCGGCGTTGGGATTCCGTTTCGACGAGGGTGGTTCCGGCCTCCCCGCTGCTGTCTTTTTCCCCAAGTCGGACGCTGGAGAACGACTGCAACGCTGCAGTCTCACCATGCAAGCCCTGCTCGGTACTGGGCTCTCAAACCACAGTTAAGCTTTCAAATTTGCCCATTGAACTTAGGTTCAGGTTTCAAAGCATGGTTTGAAACGAGGGCTAGAGTTGTGAATTATGATTTGAAGCCAGGATTGCAGTTTCAAGCGAGGGTTAGTTGCTGTTTTTGAAGTTAGATCCTCAAGCTATGGTGTTAGGGATACAAATGCGTTATTGTGTCAGTCGTCTTTTATGTTTTTGAATGACTGATTAGGTGACACATTTTTAAAAAGTGTTTAATTAATCGAGGCCGGAGGTGGATTTTAGTTCGGCTCACCTATCAGCCCTCGTGTGTGTTTGATGTGGTCGCGAGGCAGCCAAAAGTTCATCTCAAACTACTCAGCCAAATGGACAAAAATTGCCTCAAAAGCGCCACTCCCAACTGTGTGTACTTACTTGCATTGGGTAATCTTCTTTTGAGTTTTCCGTGTGGTCTCTGAGGTCCACACGAAGGTGATTGGCTCATGTTACGGGGTGAGTGACAATTTTTATGAATATGGGTGGAGGAACGAGGCCGTAAGGGTGGGGGACTGACCGCCCCCCCCCCCCCCAAAAAAAGGGTCAAGTGCCCGGCTCTGCAAAGCGTTTCAAGATAGGTTTATGTATTTCCAATTCATGTTTGAAGTGAGGGACAGGTTCTGATGGAGGGTTTCAAGAAAGTGTTACAGTTTCAAGTTGCTGACGTGCTGTTTTTGTGTTGAGGTATGAGTGCTGCAGCACTTCAGGCTCTTGGCAAACTGGTGTCAGCCCCTGAAGCAGGAGAGCAACTCACACACAAGGTAACCAACAGCACGTTGTTCACATTTGCTTGCCAATGATTTTCCCTGAGGATCCCTCTCAAATACTTTATCTATATATCCTTTGCAACAACTTTTCTCTTCCCATTTTCTTTCCCCGAGTATCCTTCCGCACATCTGTCCTTCAAGATAATTTTCAATGACTTTCCTTAAGTACTCTTGTAAATTGCTTTCCTTATCCTTCTTAATGACTTTCTTTAAGTATCCTTCCTCAACGTCTGTCCTTACATTGCCTTCTCATTAATTTTCCTGAAGAATTCCTGTCAATGAATGTCCTTACATATCCTTCTCAGTTACTTTCCCTAAATATCCTTTTCAATTTCTCTCCCTGAGAGTCCCTCTCTATTACTTTTCTTACGTATCCTTCTCAATGACTTCCCGTAAGTATCTTGAACAACTTTCCTTAAGTAACCTTCTCTGTGACTTTCTTTATGTATCCTTACAAATTACTTCTCTTGTGCAGCTCCACCAGGTGCTGCTACAGCTGCAGTCATGTGACGGCGAGCTCGACCAATCATCGGCTGCCATCCGAGCGTCCCTCAGCGTGCATGCATGGAGGCTTCCGGGCTGCCACGAGTTCCTCGCTGCGCTTGGTAGAAACAACACAAAGTAAACGAATAAAGCCCATGACATTATGACAACACTTCCAAAATGTTTACTTGCCAGGGTTCGACCTGTGTGAGGTTGGTCAGGAGGACGTTGTGTTGAAGACTGGGAAGCAGGCCAGCAGGCGTGTCATCAATTACGCCCTGCGGTCACTACTGGCACTCTTTGGTGAGAACACCTCATTGTGTGTTGCCATTTCATTTCTTTTCTGTGTGAAGGGTACCCACGCCGAATGGTGATCGACTGGCGAAAAGTTCAGATTGACTGTCGAAAACAATTCAGTTTCTCCCACCATATCCAGGGTTCAATGCTGACCAATCCGGTAGTGTAGTGATTGAGCCCATCATGTGTGATACGCTTCTTCTGTGTTCTGTTTTAGACTCCACGGATCTTCCCAAGCATGTGAGCATGTATAGCTCCTCCTCTCTGGAGTCGCTCACATTCTCTCCGTCCACCGCTCAGCACCCATCTTTTCCCGCCTCGCCAACTTGTCCTTCCTTCCCAACCACCATCTGCCCGGATGTACTGTCCAGCGACGCCATCTCCATCTATAGCCTCAGCTCGCTCACCGCCTCGCTCGGCTTCTTGCCACGACCCGAGCCCGCGGGAAGTGATGTCGTCAGCCAGTGCGCTCAATCGCAGGTGGGGGCAGAGATGCCTCGCCGCTCCAGGCCAATGACCAATCAGAGTAAAGGGGAGGCGAGCGATGAGGACTACCAGGGCTACGCCATCATTAGCAGTGAGCCTCTAAGACAAGAGGTCCGTGACACACCAACTGCAGGACACCACCACACCAAAAGGGGCAATGGACGAGGGTCCACCTTTACTTCCACAGCAGCGTCTCCGAACAAACAGCCACCGCCAGAAGTTCCTGCTAAGCTGTGAGTTTTGGACTATGCCACAAATCACAACTGTTGTCTAAAATTAGTTTGCAGATAATTTACTTGTACAGTGGTTCCAGGAACAACTACATTCGGTGCACTTTCACCTTTCAACATTTTCTGAATTGTGTCTATCCTCAAAATTCAACACAAAACTCTCCATAAATGGGGATTTAGGATGTTCTCAAGCTTTTAAACCTGACTCGCTGATTCCAATTTAAATATTTTTCTTCGCAGTTCATCTCTTAAAATGAGCATGACACCCAGCAAAGGGAAGATAAGAAGCTCAGAGTCGGCCGTTAGCACCATCAGGTCCCAGGAGGAGCGGAGCATACCGGTGGGACAGATGGACCCGCAGGAGCTGGCTCGCAAGATCCTGGAGGAGACCCAGGGCCACATGCGAGCTGTGGAGAGCCTTCAGAAGGCCCCCGGGCGGCGCTCTCTCTCGATGCCCAGCACGCCAATTCTCAGAAGAGGGGCACGTACCTTTCAGCCATCTGAGACCAGCGCCTTCACCAGACCGCCAAGTAGGACGAGTCTCAGTGCTATTAACCTCAGTCCTCTCTCTCCCAGACCACCATGCCGCTCCTCTTCCCTGCAGAAGCTCGCTGCGCCCTCGTCTCCCAAACATCTCAATTTACCTGGAAAAGCGTCTCAACTCAAACCTTCAACGAGCAGTGAGTTTCACCTGAAACTACCTTTCAGAGAGTCCCACCTCAAACCTTTGCCTCAAGGCGAGTCTTCCCTCACACCATCAACTGGGAGCGAGCCCTTCCTCAAACCACCTGGAAAAGCGTACCAATTTAAAACTTCATCTGCCATTGAATTGCATCCCAAAACTTCACCTGGCAGCAAGTCCCACCCCAAACAGGCTGGCAGCCACTCCTTCCACAAAGCTTCACTTCACAGTGAGTCCCACCTCAAACCACCTGGCAGAGATTCTCCCAGAAAAACGTCACTTGACATCGACACCAACTTCAAACCTTCACCTCACAGCCAGTACCACCTAAAATCATCTTGTAGAAAGGCCGACTTCAAACCACCTGGTAGAGAGTCACGCTTCAAACCGTCACTTGACATTGAGTCTCACCTAAAAACTAAGTCCCATCAGAAACCATGGGGCAGTGAGTCCCACATCAAACCCTCCGTTTCACCACCCCCTACCCCGATTACTGTTTCTCGCTCCAAAGGCTTCAAGGAGGCTCGCCAACACGAAGGTGTGGCCCCCGCCAGCCTTCTTCCGGGAAAGAACATGAGCACAGTGCAGAAAGACGTTCTTGGTCTGCTGGACCTTTCGCTGCAACATGAGCCCGGTGAGGGTCTGAACCATCTCCAAGGTGTGGACGCCAAAGCGCCCTCTGCCTCGAAACTTTCCAAACGTACCAAATTTCCTGCTGGCTACAAATTTCTTGGAGGGCATTTTTTCCATTCTTCGAAGTGTTGACAATGGCACCTTGTGCCAAGTTGATTGAGTGAACCTGATGTTCTGAGAAGGTCGGGGAGATGTGATGTGAAAGGATTGGTTGCTAGGTAACAAATGCTGGTGTGAGTGAAGTGGACAAGAAGAAAGAAAACTATTGAGGATTGGATTTGAGTTAAGATGTGATATATATATATATATATATATATATATATATATATATATATATATATATATATATATATATATTTCTGTGAATTACATTTCTGCAAATAATTTTAACACTTTTTTCATTGCCAGATTTGATATATGTTGTCGTTTCCAATTTTCTGTCATTATTAAAACATTGAATACATTGTTTAAAATAATAAATCCTGCCTTGCAACTGTTAATATTTACGGTAGAGCGAAGCGCTGCATATTGGCGGTTTGGTTGCACGGGCTCATGATTGATGGTTTGGTTTCAAGGTAATGATTTATCGATTGGCTCAGCGAATCGGATGTCTCCCGGAGGGCGGGGCCAATTTGTTGCCGGTGCTTTCTCGTTTTTCATGCCACTGCGCAGCCGCAGACCGGCGGGTGAAGATGGTGCTCATCAAGGAATAGTGAGTCTGACGTGTTGTTGTTTCCCCAATCCCCCCTCCCCTCACCCCGAATCATCTTTTTTTCCGCAATTTCCTCAATTTAAGGGTTTATTGGCGAGCAGTGAAGATGTGGCTTGTTTTGCTTGCTTTGTCAACCTGCAGGCCTCCAACGACATATTGAGAGTGGGCAAGATAACAGACGCGGATAACGGGACACCGGTCTTTTTAAGGCGTTGCTAGCGAAAAGCTATCGCTAGCTGCGAGGGTGGGCACTACGCTTCACATTCAATCTGAGTCATGTATAAAAAGCACACACAACGTCGCGTAGGCGTGCTAAAATGGCTAGCTTCGGCTAACCGCTTAGCATCTCGTTATAGCCCCAAAGTGGCGTAATGTTAAGCTTTTGAGGGACAGATTAAGGCTCCGTCGGATTTAGCCTTAAAGGCTAGCAGGCTAGGCTAGGAGCTTCGCAATCAGAAAACTTCCTTAACCCCACTGCCCACATCCATGGAGAAACGTAACAATCGCTGGCAGTGTTGTGAATATTTTAAACGACAATAGTTAACTCCAGTTAGTCCCCATTTACGATTGGGTGGTTAAATGGCAACTGTCTAATCTGTAAAACAACGCGGCGTTTCAGATTGAACTCGGTGTTTTAAAGTCCTAGCACGACTACACATCTAACTGGATAATAAACCATCTAAAAGACTGACAAGAGATTTGATCTGTTTTTGGTAAATTTACCTATCACTCCCGAGTTCAAACAGCCGAGAAGCACAACATCAAATAAACCAATTAACAAACTCTCTAAGGTAGTTTGAAGTGTAACAATTCATAGGAAAGAAATCAAAACTGACCACTCAGTTGACGTGACTTCCTTTTTGTTTCCAAACTTTCTAAAATGTTTTATTGAGCTAGCTAATGACTCAAACCACGACTGAGATTTTATTGTGCCAAAAACTCACAATCCATCTCAATCTCAATCTACGCACGTGTATCTTTTGAATTCAACCAGACAAATAGCAAAACAAATAAAATTATAATAATAAAATGTCCTTTTAATACTACATGGTTACAATTTTGTCGTGTGTAGCACTATGTATTCCTAATGAAGCTGTGACTAGAACATATTCAAACTGATCAAAACTGACTGTTCAGATGAAGTGACAGTTTTTCAAACTTTGGGCCCACGTTGGTCTGTGTTTTTTTTTGTCACTTTAAAATTGTGTAATCTGTTTTAATGAGCCAACTAACAAGCTAATAACTCGAGCCATGGAAGACTGCTCTGTAGCTCGTGAACAAGATGGTGATTGTGCCTGTTGTCATGGATTGATTATAGCTTGTGAGTTTACAAGAAAAAAAAATAAGCCTTTTTATAACATTAAATGGTGTACACTTGCTGTGTGTATTGCTACATATCCCTAATGTAGTTGTAACAGATTCCATGGATGGGATTACAAAAATGCATAAACTAGATGAAACACACAAAAGTGGGGTTTATATGTAGCTGTTAAATTCAGTCCATGAAAGCTCCTATACAGCCTGTTTTAGATGTCTCCGATGATCAGGATCGTAATCAGATTTCTTGCACAGCTTGCTGATGAGTTGCTCATTTCAATCTGATGTGTTTGAGGAGGGAGACATCTAGAGCATGCTGGATAAGGGCTCTTGAGGACCAGACTTGGGCACCCCTGAGTAACGGCATGTGTTCTACATTGGAGTCATTTTGAGTCCGGGGGAAGAACTGATTTAGTTGTCGGACAATCAACAGACACCCGAAAATGCTGTGAACCGTTCCAACAATGAAAGGTGTATAGAATAGTGATAGACCTATATGCTTCTTTCATGGCCGATACCTATTATTAGTACTCATGGAGGCCGATAACCACTATTTGAAGCCAGTGTTGATTTGTAGAAAAAATAGGAACATTTGGGGGAAAAAACTCCAAAACTTGACTTTGTTTAATTGCTTTTAAGCACATATTTCTAAAATAAATTTAGTAATTTAAAACATGTTAAAGCTTTATTAGATCTTAGAAATAAGAAAATAGACAACTTTGTTTAAAAAGTACTGTCATTTTTTGCACCATAAAGTTAAGTTTAGTTTTTCATGATGTGTCTTACACGCACGCATATGCTGATACTCACTTTCTTACTTTTATCACCATTTCCCTCTCAGTATTATCATCAACTTTACTTAACTCTGGAGCCATGTCGATCAAGAAACAAAATTACCTCTGCAATGTGACAATGGGGAGTGATTAGATTTAGTCTCAAGGCAAGACAGTTTACTGTGGCGAGTAGAACTGCCCCTTGTGGTTGTATGACATAAAAGGGCTGGTTGTAAGTTGTAGTGGACTCACATTTATTAAAATTTGGGGAAAATCTGTCGCTTTACCTTCTTCTGCTGTGCGGGACCTTTCCCATAGTGCATGTGAATCGAAAAAAAAACCCCACCTGTCATATTCCTGATTGGCTGCACAAGGAACCAGACAGATAGATAGCTAGATTGATTGAGAGAGAGCGTGAGAAAGAGTGCGAGAGAGTGCAGGGGTCGCTCTATCACTAGTATAGAAATATACTTTTATTATCCTACGGGAAAGATCAATGTGCATATTACACGTGTTACAACCACAGATTAAGCATGTTAAATGTAGATGCAGTAATAAACATTAAGTATGCTGCAGTCAGATTTGTATAGATTTTTTGGCCTGAGTGGCATAACATTGATATACCGCTACTAATAATAATTATTAATATTAATTGTACATAATTGGTGTATAGGGGCGGCACGGTGGTCGACTGGTTAGCACGATGGCCTCACAGTGAGAGACAGCATCGGGCGTGGGTTCGATCCCGGCTCCGGCCATCCTGTGTGGAGTTAGCATGTTCTCCCTGTGCTTGTGTGGGTTTCCACCGGGTACTCCGGTTTCCTCCCACATTCCAAAAACATGCATGGCAGGCCGATTGAACACTCTAAATTACCCCTAGGTATGAGTGTGAGCGCGGAAGGTTGTTCGTCTCTGTGTGGCCTGTAATTGGCTGGTAATCAGTTCCGGGTGTCCCCCGCCTACTGCCCGAAGATAGCTGGGATAGGCTCCAGCACCCCCCGTGACCCTAGTGAGGAGAAGCGGTACAGAAGATGGATGGTGTATAATTTTACGTAATTGATGTGTAAGTGTCGAGTATTTCAGTGGAAGTCACATGATGCTTTGGGTATATACGTGTGCATTAAGGAGGTTTTTAAGCTTTTATTTTGCAGCCTTTTAGCTATCTATCTATCTATATATGTGTATATATATATATATATATATATATATATATATATATATATATATATTTTTTTTTTTTTTTTTTTTTTAAATTGAATCTTTGATTTGAATTCATATCACAGTAATAACACCTCTCTTTTTGTTCTGTGTCCGCAGTCGTGTGGTGTTGCCCATTTCAGTTGAAGAGGTGAGTGTTATGCATGGAAATGTTATACGGGACTCTTGTGCTGCGTTCAAGAATGATGCCAAATATTCAATAATCTCAACTCCAACGTAGATATTTCCTTTCGCCCAGTAGTCCTGAAAGCAGCAATTTATAATCATTGCATTGACGACATTCTGAAGAGGTTGTTTTTATTCAAGTTCGATACTTGTTTTCCTCTTACGATCACCACCTCAAGTCATGTCCTTAAGACAAATCAAGTGCAGCGGTGTGGCTTAACAAGGTCTAATGACCACACGGAGAACTGAGATTATTTTTTGGCAATAAGAACGGACGTTGGAAGGTGTGAAAAAAGAAAACAATGTCTCGCAATCATGAAGAGCTGCTTTTTTATATGGCTAAGTCCATTCATTCGAGGCTGTGTTTTCTGCTCACCAGTATCAAGTGGGCCAGCTCTACTCCGTTGCAGAGGCCAGCAAGAATGAGACGGGCGGCGGCGAGGGCATTGAGGTGCTGAAGAATGAACCCTATGAGGAGGATGGCGAGAAAGGACAGTTTACACACAAAATCTACCACCTCAAGAGGCCAGTCTGCCACTCTCACTGTTCGACTTTCCAACGGTCGCCCTCTGCCGCCCTCTCACTGGGCTTTTTTTTTGTCTTTTGCAGTAAAGTCCCAGGATACGTGAGGATGCTCGCGCCAGAGTCAGCGTTCGTTTTTCACGAAAAGGCCTGGAATGCATACCCATACTGTCGCACAGGTAAGTCACCAGGCACATTGCAGAGTGTTGATTGGTGGACGTTTTGTTCAATGGATACGGAATAACATCGAAAGATGGTTGGAATCTGGTTCACTGTCATTTGTTTCTTTGGAATCAAATTGTCCTTTGTGTATTGGGAGGGATACACAATCTTTGTCCAATGTCAAATTGTGACCTCGATCAGTGTTTTTTTTACATTCTCATGATAAGACTTTATTGATCCTACAGAAGAGCAATTACCTGATAACAGCTGGTAAACAATATAGGAAAAAAGAAATTAGGTTGCGTTAAAAAGTTACCTTTTTTTTGTGTTTTAATGTTCATTCTGATTTTTGTTTTTATAATGAATTGAATTAACAATAATTTGATGACATAAGTAAAATATGTTAAATGTATGTTATTTTATTCTTGAAAATTAGCCATTTGTAACACTTGTGGAATTAGTATACAGATATTGAACTAATTAGCAAAGGGATTGAAATATACTATGTTTATATCTTACATTACACTTTCCCTGGGCTCGGAGGTCTCGAGTTCAGCTCAGGGAGGAAGTATGGAAAATCTTCAAAGCTCAGGCACAAAATTTGTGATGAAAACTGCAAGTGTATTAACTAAAGAAAATACAAATATTTACACTTATTTATGCAACAAATAAACCCCCAAAAAATCCAAGACCCCACTTTGAGAGTCCTGCGCAGTTGCATAGGACATATAAATGTTAATGTAGTGGATGTTCAGTAGATTATAGTTAAGGAAGAGTCGGTTGCAGTACCTCCTCCCAACAGAATATTGAAGTGGTGTGAAGTTCTTCAGGTTGAAGTCGGTGGTAGCTCACAACCAACTTTCATCAAATTAGAGTAAAAATAGGAGCAGAGAAAACAGGACCAATTTGTAATAATTAGAAAATTATTTAAATGACATCCTTTCGATTTCAATTCTTAGTGTATGTGCGTCAAAGTTCAAGTAATCCTGAATACATTACTTAGTTTTTTCATCTGTACTTCACCATAAATCAATAAAAAATACGTCCTGTACATTGTGTCAACTATTAATTCAAATGTTCAAAAAGAAACAGCATAAATACTAAAATGTCATCCACTCAAAACCATTTCAAGAAAAGAACCACCAAAAGAACACAATGTGGGAATTAACTTAAACAAAACTACTGGTACCTCAGGACGACATTATTAGTGCTAGCGCCCAACAATTTCCGTCCAGGTCCCATTCCGCCAGATAGAAAATTAGCTGTATCATTTAGCACACTGAAACAAACAAATGAGTGCGCTCACCAGTCCCCTCTTGTTTTAGTTTTCCAGTCGCATGGGTAACGAGCGATACTCCTCTCTGTGGTAGAAGCTCCTATCTGCTCCAATAATTGGGCAAAGGTAATACTTTTGAAGTAGCTAAAACCCACCTCCCTGCAACTGATGCGGTCCGGTCATCAACCACTCAAACATTCGCCGGTGTGCAACTTGCGCTGTGATTTGAAGGAAATTACGTCAGACGCTATGCAAGCTAACTGTAGACGTACTACGCAAAAGTGTTTTTTAAATTGAAATGTTTGTACATATGAGTGTGAGCATTCATGACACTAACATCCTTTGTTTTTCTTTCCTCTTCACCGCCGGCTGCAGTCGTGACGGTGAGTGTCATCTTTCTCTTTAGCGGCACAACGCCATCTGTCTTCTGGCGAGCAGCATGGTGGCCATCTAAACGTTTTATTGGTTTATTGGATTTAGCCATAAGTCCCGGCCTCCATTCATGGCGCGCTCACTAAGGTTATTGGCTGAGATCAGCTACAACTGTCAACACCACCTAATAACGTCAACATTATTCTTATAAGATCATGTTCTGTTCTTCTTTCAAGCTCTTGAAAAAGTAAAAGTACTACTGTCTCATCAAATTGCATCATTTTGTTGTTCTTGTGAAAACACGTTATCCTTTTGAAATTGACTTCTAAAAACAAATACAACTTAACTCTCTCAAGATTTGGTCTTTTTCCATTTAATATCGGCCTCACTTGGCTGAGATCAACTTCAACATGGCTTTCGGCCTGATAACTCACGTGCGCTCCTCTCCTGCCTCGCAGAACGAATACATGAAAGATGACTTTGAGATCAAGATCGAGACGTGGCACAAGCCTGACATGGGAACAGTAGAAAACGTGAGTAGAGCTGATTCAGCGCAAAAAAAAAAAACCACGAGCATTTGCCAGCATTTCAAGAATGCTGACTGTGATCCCGTCCTGCCTGACGTTACAGGTGCACGACCTGGATGAGCAGACGTGGCGAAGCGTGGAGGTGGTTCCCATAGATATCGCCAACAAAGAGGAAGTGGCACCAGGGGTGAGTTCCCAACAGCTTCAAGCAAATTCAAGATTGCTGATGTTAAATGAGTCTTTAGAATTTTCCATTGTGATTTTACGCCATTCAAATGAACTCGGTTCTATTTATAGAGCATGTTGAACCACAACTGCATCTGAAACAATGAGCCATAAATAAATATAAATTGAATATAAGATGATAGTTGACATCAAGTTGTATTGTATTGTGGCGGCGTTGTAACACTTAAAGGAACCGATATTTGGGCTGTCCGTTACACTGTACGGCTTAGATCACACTTGCGCTGGTTTCAATACAAAGAGGAGGCGTTGGGGCGCTGCTTTGGGATGCATTTTGTCACATGAGCCTGAGTGCAGTAATGACTAAAGTGGATCAGCACGGAGGTGCGGCTTAAGCGGCACGTCCATCTGCTGCAGGTGCTGGCCACGCTTTCCTCCCGCTGACCTGGCGGATTAAAACAGCACCATGCAAGAACAACAGCAAAACCGCCTTTTAGCTTCTTGGCTAGGAGTGCAAACCTCATTAAGTCGAATTTTTTTTTTTTTTTTTTTGCTTGCAGGTACAGTTGCTATAAAAAGTGGCCACATCCCTTTTCCAATACCGGGGTTTTGTGATATACTTAAAAATAAGTTAAATGATTTGAAAACTTGACCCATAACCAACAATGTTTTTGAAAAGGGAACTAAAAACAAGCAACCGATAATGTGAGTGTACAATTGTGCACACCCTTGCATAATTGGAGAGATATCTGTGCTCAGAATGTACAATACTAGCAAGATTTGAATGTAGCAAATCTGCCCTATTCCTATTTTTTGCGAGTCATATGGACACTTCTTGGCAAATGGGAGGTGGATGTTTTTTTCCCCTCCTGGAAGTGGATTTACTGCCATTGTTTCAGGAAAAAATGATGTGCCAAAAGGAACAATTTCATACATCATGTGATTGTAAAAAATATCCAATTTATTGCGATGTCTCTGATGCGACCATTTTATGGAAAGGGCTCATTTGTGTCCATGTATTTTCTGGAATGCATGACAAAGTACTGGTGATGTCTACTGGGCTGTGTAATTGTCATCCACAGAATATAAAGTGACATTTTCAAACGGGCACCGCATGGTCTTTTATTACAGGACTACAAAGCAGAAGAAGATCCCTCCCTCTTCCACTCAGTCAAAACTGGAAGAGGCCCCCTCGGCCCTGAGTGGAAGGTAAGTGACACAGGAAGCAGAAATTAATTATTATTATTATTTTTTTTTTTTTTTAATTCTATCTCTCTGCTCCGCGCAGAACGAGCTGAAGACAGATTGTCCGTATATGTGCGCGTACAAGCTGGTCTCGGTCAAATTCCGGTGGTGGGGCTTTCAAACCAGAGTGGAGAACTTCATCCACAGGGTAAACACCGCATCTCGGCTTCTTGTCATGTCCAATATCTGTCCGTTCTTATGGAAGACCACAGGAATCTGAGGGTATTGACTATTGGGAGGCTGAAATTGAAGTTAAATAAGCTCTTTAAACGATGAGTCGATTTCCACTATAGTTGGTGATGAATTTGATCATGGTTCAAAAGTTGAATTTCATCTTCAAGCATGCCATATGATTTTTGTTTGTTTTGTGTCCACAGCAAGAAAAGCGCATTTTCACCAATTTCCACCGCCAGCTGTTCTGCTGGGTGGACAAGTGGGTGGGTCTGACCATGGAGGACATCAGGCGCATGGAGGAGGAGACCCAAAGGGAACTGGAGGAGGTAAAGAACATCTCCCTGGCTTTTCCACCCAAAAGGCGCAACGGCACTTTGTAACCTTGTAATGTCACATTAGATGCGTCAGAAGGGCGACGTGCGAGGCACCTCAGCGACAGA